>NW_015506221.1:179841-185998 GCF_001515645.1 Sinocyclocheilus grahami | reverse complement strand
TTTATTAACTACATAAACACTTAAACTAGTCTAACATATTAGATAAACACTTAAACTGGTCTAACATACACATACACACACTCACACACACACATGCATACAGTTGGTATAGGAAAGGGTTGAAGCTTAAGCCGTAAAGAGGAGAGAAATAAGGGATGAAGTTATGGAACCTTTTGCATATTCAGCAGATCTACCGCCTGAAGGAAACATCAGATTCTTCAGTTCAGACACACCTTTGTAAAAAGGTGCAAATGATACCTAATGTATCAATTAATAAGGCTAAGTTTGATACTTGCACGTCTCGTCTGTCTGAAAGAAAGGCTTGATGCAGTCCAAAGGTTCAAGTTGATCTTTGCTGAAGTTGGTTGATGAAAAAGAACCAGTTTGCGTCAGAGAATCTTGGTGAATGGAAAAGTCAAGGCCGAAGGTCTGGCACAAAACTTAGGATGTCCTGGAGCGTTGTAGCTCACATCTTCTCAAAACCTAACAACCACCGATTCTGGGCGGGTCACATGGTGTGAGGCCTTTAAGGTCGGAGAAGATCCCCGCCTCTCAAGATGGGCTTGTCCAATGAGAAAGGCCGGAATCCCAAGTGGGAGTTTTGAGATACTGGGAGTTTTTAATGACCCTTTGTGTGAGGGCGTGGTAATTTGCAAATGGAACTTGAATCGAAATTACTAAAGATTCTCAGGACACTAATATATTGCCTATGTACCAACATATAATATACACGGTCGTTTAGATCATCAGAAGGCGACTTCATAGATACTAAACATGGTAGGATTACATATAGGCAAGATGACAGGAATGAGTGTTTCCATCATAAGCCTGCATAAAACCGTATAAAATCTCAAAGACAACATACACAATGACCTGAAGGATATGTGTGTTCATTCAAAGAAAGGTTTTCCTATGGATTAATTAGAAAAGAGTCAATTTCTACTGGGCACTGTGTCTCGTTCTAATTCAAAGGCAGTGATTTTTGATTGGTCCAGACGCTACAATGGAAAGTGACTTCCAATAATAACGCACATCAGCTTAGACCAATAAGTTTTTATATAACATCATAACATCTTCATTATTAAACATAACCAAGACCAATTAAGTGGAATCATTCAATCTGAATGAATAGTCTATAGCTATTATGACAATTTTCCTTTCAGTTAAAAATATTTATAAAATTATATATAATATTAAACATTAAATGACATTCAGGTTAACTGGATTTTATTTGCCAGTTATTAATTGTCAATAAACTGTCAAAATGCACCAATTCTAAACTAAATTATAAAAATTCACAAATGACAACTAAATTTACAATTTCTCTTAATAATACAATGGATATTGAATAATTATCCTGTAGATTGTGTAGAAACTGTAAATATGATTAGCAGTAAATGTTGTTGGTCATAAAAAAGCATCTTCATCCATCTTCCCATACTGATAACATCTTTAATATCTTAAATGCACTGCAAGACTCAGTCAATCAAATTACTTTCAAATAAAAACAACTGCACATGCACCAGGACACAAAGGCAACACAACATGCTAATGCTAAATCAGAATAATAGCTTCAGCTATTTATCTGGGTATTAACCTGTAACGCGGTAGTTAATCAAATCGTGATCAATGCATTAATTATGTTTACAGGGGTTGTTTATTAATGCTAGATTAAGTAAGTAATAAAACAAACCAGGCTGAATGCAAATACGAGCGTGAACTTGATCACTTTTTGCTTCTATCGCGGCAGATCTGAAGTGAAATGTGTGGGAAGTACAGCTCGTTTTGTGAAAACAGAATTTCATTAAGGAATCACGAACATACCCGAAGATCATGGTGCCCCGATATAATTCATATATATATTACATAATATTACTAAATAAAAGTTTGTCCAAAAAAAACTGAAATTGTGAGACTCCTGAACACGTTTCTGGGTTTTCTGTAGCGGAAGTCGTCATAACCACGGGGTAAAAAAAAATAAAATCTATTGCAGTGAACGGGAAACTACAGAAAATATTATTTGTTCCATCCGTTTGCTTCAACAGCAAAAAAATCACGATTGCGTTTTCATGAGTTTCCAAAAAATTTAAAAAATTAATAAAAATAGCGAGAGAGATGGATAGGCATCAGAAGAAAGAAATATGTCAAATTTATTAGTATTAGAAACCAAGGGGTCAGGCTGGTTAACAGCTTCCTTTTAGACCCTGCTGGTAGACACTGGAACTGCACCACCCGAGTGCAAAAACAACAACAACAACAAATTCCACAGAGAAAAGTAGGCTGTTTTCTGATTAATAAAAAAGTCACTAAGAGCTTTTTGTCAGAAATCTCATAAGTATTAACTTTTTTGTTTTGTTTTTTCACGCCAATGTAATGTAACACTAAGTAAAATGTTATAACATAAGTAAAGGTTGAGCTCCTTGGTCAAGACATTATTTAATTAGGTCTCATTTTTTTATTGTGAAAAACATTTTTATTATTATTTATAAAGACCCTTTTTTCTAAATAAATTTAAATATGTATTCATATTTCTTATTCGGCTGTGAAAACATGACATTTAAAGCAAAAAATAAAAGGCTCACACAGTTGCTAATTCTCTCAAGATTCAGTAGCTGACACTGGGGAACTCTGGGAAATACTGACGCATGAAGTACATCTGGCCAATGATGTTCAAGCATGTAAAATAGATGCGTTCTGAACTGCTATAGGCGTACTGAATGGTATTTTCTCATTAAAGTCAGCTGCTGTCTTCATACAAAACTTCATCACTCACCTCTTCAACTCAATATTTGACTCAACGTCCCACCAGGCAAATCTCTAGATCCACCTCAGCCTCTAGCAGAAAACCTGAGCAGCTGTGAGACCCAAGGCTTATTGGCCAAAGTGCAACCCTTTCTGAAGCAGCAAGGCCCTCGTCCGAGTGGCAAGCTGACACACTGCAGTTCATTTGCAGTCCACCCCATTGACTTCTTTCATATACAGCACTCTCACTGAAGATAGCTTATACGTGCTGTCTACTTTAGGTGCTTAAATGGAATTCATGGTGAATGATTGTAAGTTTATTCTTAAACCCAAGTAGGGTTACGTGCCAAAGGTGCTCTCAACACTGTTTAGAGCCCAGGTCATAACGTTGTTGGATTTTTCCCCCTGAAGGATTGAACGTGGAGAACTGTTCCATGTATGAACTACACTTTTACACTGAGCACTCTGCCCAGTTCAGATTGGCTTTTTGTTCTTCAATAGCCACTCAAAAGCAGGGCTCTAGAGTGCGACCAATTTGGTCGCATGTTCACAGGTAAGACTAGAACTTGTAAAACTGCGGTGTGAAATGCGATGCGGTCGAAAATTTGGGTGCACCTAACTTTTGTGCTGGTGCACCTAAGAAAGAAAGTTAGGCGCACCAGTGCAACCAGTGCAAAAAGTTAGTCTAGAGCCCTGAAAAGGCCTGTACCTAAGCAAAGACGGTCCCTTTGGACTACAGATGTGATATCTTTGTCATACAGCTTTCATGGAATACCCTATTGCTCAGAGGTCGCTGACACTGGAGGAGCAACAGGCCTTACCAGTAGTTTGCACAAGAAAGAAACAATGAAAGCTGTCCTACAAATTCAGCTAAAGGTAACATTTAACTTGCAATATAGTCATAAAATTAGAGAAAATTAGTCTGTTTAAACCTTTTAACTTTCAGTTTGCCACTGTTCCTTCTATAAGGCAGCCTGAGATCTTTTTCTCCTGCGAAACATGAAATAGGCTATTATAGACATGACAGTTAATGCAAGTAATACAGTAAAAACACAGATCAATATTTTTCTCCGATCTGACTGTGTGTTTGGTCTTTCGTTTTCTTGTTCAGTGGTTTTGTTTCCTTTTTCTACTGTTGATTCTGCAAAAAGAAAAAAGAAAAAAAAGCCATTACTGCACTGTGATAAAGAACGGGTTGTTTTTAATTTAAAGCTTCAAATATAAATTACCTATGTTTGCTCACCCTTGACGATCAACTGTATAGTACGAAGTTCATCTGTGTGTGTGATGAAGCAGCTGAACTCTCCTTCATCGGTGCGAGTAAGATTTTGGAGTTTGATGGAGAAGTTTCCTCTCTCATACTCCTCAGGGAAAGTTTCAGCTCTGTTCTTGTACCGTGGGTCCTGTTGTTCTACTGAAGCTTTACCTTTAATTAAATCATAAATGGTCTCACTGTCTTTGTTTCTCCAAAGCACATTAATATCTTGAAGTTTAAGATCATGTTCAGCTGAAGAACACGGCAGAAGAACAGAGTCGCCGATAAAACCCTCTACTGGGACCTGCAGACACACTGAAATCACACAAAATTATATTGTAAACAAACAATCTGGAATCTGGCATTTATACATGATACATAAATGTATCAATTTTAATTTAGGTGCTCACCTTTGTTAATCAGCACTACAAATGCACAGATGAAGCACCAACTGCAGAAACAGAAGAAAATAAAAATCAACAACAAAATCACTTTCACTGACTTTCTCATTAACTGTTCCCTCCTGGTGGAATGACCTGCCCAACTCAATCCAAGCAGCTGAGTCCTTAACCATCTTCAAGAAACGACTAAAACACACCTGTTCCACCTTTATTTGACCCTCTAACTCTAGCACTCTCTATTCTATTTTAATTCTACTTTATTTATTTATATTTATCTTCTTTATTTATTAAAAAAAAAACTAGCTATTTTTTCTATTCTACTTGTTTTTCTTTGTGTGTGTGTGTGTGTCTTATATATTGTTGCTCTTGTTAGTTTTGACTGCCTTTATTGTCCTCATTTGTAAGTCGCTTTGGATAAAAGCGTCTGCTAAATGACTAAATGTAAATGGCAACAAACTTGTTTGAGATGAGCAGAACTGATCACTAGTGATTATTGTGATGTCAATACTCTTGCACAAGCATGATGGGAAGTGACTTCCAATATTAACACACATCAGCTTAGACCAATAAGTTTTTATATAACATCATAACATCTTCATTATTCAACATAACCAAGACCAATTAAGTGGAATCATTCAATCTGAATGAATAGTCTATAGCTATTACGACAATTTTCCTTTCAGTTAAACATATTTATAAAATTATATATAATATTAAACGTTAAATGACATTCAGGTTAACTGGATTTTATTTGCCAGTTATTAATTGTCAATAAACTGTCAAAATGCACCAATTCTAAACTAAATTATAAAAATTCACAAATGACAACTAAATTTACAATTTCTCTTAATAATACAATGGATATTGAATAATTATCCTGTAGATTGTGTAGAAACTGTAAATATGATTAGCAGTAAATGTTGTTGGTCATAAAAAAGCATCTTCATCCATCTTCCCATACTGATAACATCTTTAATATCTAAAATGCACTGCAAGACTCAGTCAAATTACTTTCAAATAAAAACAACTGCACATGCACCAGGACACAAAGGCAACACAACATGCTAATGCTAAATCAGAATAATAGCTTCAGCTATTTATCTGGGTATTAACCTGTAACGCGGTAGTTAATCAAATCGTGATCAATGCATTAATTATGTTTACAGGGGTTGTTTATTAATGCTAGATTAAGTAAGTAAGTAATAAAACAAACGACGTACAGCAATGATGTTGCGTGAGCCCAATTTATAGGAGTCATCGCAGATACATTGAAAAAAAAAAGACATCTGTGCAAATTGCGAACAGTGCGTACATGGCATTCCTGATCGACGGAGACACAGATATCGCCACAAAGGAATGCGTCATTGTGCATGCTCGTATCTTGCGGAGAGGAAGACCAGTGAATATACCGATTAGACACATTGTGGTCGAGCATGCCCATGCCCAAGCCATGTCATGTCATGTAGCCTATGTCAATAATATGTCTACCGTCTCGTTACTGCATTAACCATATGTAATATTCTTATCATTGAAAATGAACAAAAAAAATAAAATAATAGATTGCATTATAAACTCTTGATCTGGGAAGTAAATGGTATTATCGTTTTTATTTGTTTAATTAGGAATTTATGCTGCCTCAAAGAAAGCATTTGCTGCTCTTGGGGACCAGTGCAGTAACTGGCTGGAGAAAATCATTGCTCTGGGTGCTGATGGTGCTGCTGTTAATTTGGGCAGCAAAGGGGGTGTCATAGCCCTTCTG
>NW_015506221.1:148598-179369 GCF_001515645.1 Sinocyclocheilus grahami | reverse complement strand
ACATGGCATTCCTGATCGACGGAGACACAGATATCGCCACAAAGGAATGCGTCATTGTGCATGCTCGTATCTTGCGGAGAGGAAGACCAGTGAATATACCGATTAGACACATTGTGGTCGAGCATGCCCATGCCCAAGCCA
Source organism: Sinocyclocheilus grahami (assembly GCF_001515645.1). Lineage (NCBI taxonomy): Eukaryota > Metazoa > Chordata > Actinopteri > Cypriniformes > Cyprinidae > Sinocyclocheilus > Sinocyclocheilus grahami. Next base: position 179,228 of record NW_015506221.1, on the reverse strand, counting down.
TGTCATGTCATGTAGCCTATGTCAATAATATGCCTACCGTCTCGTTACTGCATTAACCATATGTAATATTCTTTTCATTGAAAATGAAAAAAAAAATAAAAATAATAGATTGCATTATAAACTCTTGATCTGGGAAGTAAATGGTATTATCGTTTTTATTTGTTTAATTAGGAATTTATGCTGCCTCAAAGAAAGCATTTGCTGCTCTTGGGGACCAGTGCAGTAACTGGCTGGAGAAAATCATTGCTCTGGGTGCTGATGGTGCTGCTGTTAATTTGGGCAGCAAAGGGGGTGTCATAGCCCTTCTGTAGCAAGAGGCAGGTGACCACATTGTGTCGTTCCACTGTATGCCTCACAGGTAAGACTAGAACTTGTAAAACTGCGGTGTTAAATGCGATGCGCTCGAAAATTTGGGTGCACCTAACTTTTGTGCTGGTGCACCTAAGAAAAAAAGTTAGGCGCACCAGTGCAACCAGTGCAAAAAGTTAGTCTAGAGCCCTGAAAAGGCCTGTACCTAAGCAAAGACTGTCCCTTTGGAATACAGATGTGATATCTTTGTCATACAGCTTTCATGGAATACCCTATTGGGGTTGGAGCCCACTCCACCAGAGCAATGGCCTCCTCATGGGCTTGGGTGTCTATTCAAGACATTTGTATGGCATTTGGATAGTCTTCAATGAATACCTTTGCTAGATCGTAGAACTTGAAAGTTTCCTCACTTGCACCACATGTATTGTCTGTGCGTGAGGAGTCAAATCCGAAATCTGTTGCTCAGCATTCATCTTAAACTGTTGTGGTCCTACTGAGATGGTGTAGGGCCACAAGTGTTCAACAACATTGTATTAGATGGCTGACTAAACGATTGGCACCAGAGATGCTTCTGCACGGCGATAGCCCTGCAATGGCTCTACTCTATTGCTCAGTTAAACATTCGCTCCAGTTGCTATTCATGTTATTAACAGTCATCAGTGCTGGTATAAACAATGTTTGCATTATGTTCAACATTATGTGCCAGCATTTGCTGCTCCTGAGGTAAGTGAAATCATGCGATAGCACCAGCCCTGTTGCCACTTGTTTGTCAGCTTGAATACACTGTGAAAGCGCTGAACATACTGCCATCTGTTCATTCACAAAAGTGTCATCAGCGCTGATTTGCCTGCTGGTTCTTTGACAGTAGCTGTCCTCTCCTTCCCATGGCTGGATTCTTTGTCCAGGAGGAAACACAACCCTTGTGCGCTCCTCATTTGGGAGTCACAGTGACACTCATAGTCTTCATGGTCAAAAGTGACCAGACACCTGAAATGTAACCCCCCCCCCCCCAGTAAAATCAATGTAAAAAAAATTTCCCACTGAAAATAGTACACTTTTTTTCCCCCTAATTTTTCAAATAATGCAGTATTTCAGATTAAAATAGAGACTAGGCCTTTCAAATCCAATTTTTTAATGTAGATTAGCGCCACCTGGTGAGAGCAAAGAAAGAAAAACATTCTAGTAATGTCATGGTGTAACCACTAAATGCCTGTATAGCACTCTATAGAGAGGCTTGTGAATTCCCTAGTTGTTTTAAGACATAATTGCTTACTTATATTAAGTTGTGGACTTGAATGTATATTAAGACACTCTCAAAGACTACGTTTTGTCAAGGTTTACTGTATATATACAAACCCAATTCCAAAAAAGTTGGGACACTGTACAAATTGTGAGTAAAAAAGGAATGGAATAATTTACAAATCTCATAAACGTATATTTTATTCACAATAGAATATAGATAACATCAAATGTTGAAATTGCATTGTTACTACTACAGTCAAACCTGAACACAGAGAAATCATTTTGTTACACAAAGCATTAAAATTCTATAAAAATGTAACAAAAATGAACAGGAATGCCTTATCAGAGTTTAATCCTTCTGCGCCTGATCTGATTTCAACCTCTTATTTCAGACTTCCGACTCATTTTGGATATATGGTTATTCCATTTGAGTGTGTATAATTGTACATGTGTGTCTGTGAGTGTGTGTGCGTAAGTGAGTGTGTATGAGTGGATGTGCCTGTTTTGCACAATGTTTTAGAGTGTAACCCCTTCCGTGCGGTCCACTTTTTTTACTGCATTGTGGTTGAATTATTGATTTTATTTTATATATTTGCTGTATTACAGTCCCACCAGTTTATAGGTGTTTGTGTGTATAAGTGTGTGTGTCTGTGGGCGCGTGTGTGAGTGGGTGTGTCTGTTTTGCACTCTTGATGTTTTAATCCTTCTGGGCCTGATCTGATTTCAACCTCTTATTTCAGACTTCCGACTCATTTTGGATATATGGTTATTCCATTTGAGTGTGTATAATTGTACATGTGTGTCTGTGAGTGTGTGTGCGTAAGTGAGTGTGTATGAGTGGATGTGCCTGTTTTGCACAATGTTTTAGAGTGTAACCCCTTCCGTGCGGTCCACTTTTTTTACTGCATTGTGGTTGAATTATTGATTTTATTTTATATATTTGCTGTATTACAGTCCCACCAGTTTATAGGTGTTTGTGTGTATAAGTGTGTGTGTCTGTGGGCGCGTGTGTGAGTGGGTGTGTCTGTTTTGCACTCTTGATGTTTTAGAGTTTCACCCCTTCATTGCTGAGTACTTTGTTGCTGCATTGTGGCTGATTTGTAGATTGTGCACACACAAATTCTCTGAATTGTTGTGTTTTTATCCATTTGCCATTCATTTCCTATGGTCGGTCATTTTTGACCGAAGACCAAGAGTGTGACTATTTATTTATTTTTTTTTTTTTACAACCACTTAGCCTGTTCGTATCATGGCCTCAATTTTTTTTTCTGTGTTCACATTCCAAATGCCATAAAAGTCAACAAGTTTCGTACCATTCCGATGAAGCTGTGATTTTTAAAAATTCAAAACGTAAACTTCTCCAGTCAGAAATGACCGAAGACCTCAGAAGGGACAAACATCTCCATGCTTTTATCTGAAACCAGAACTAAAAGAGGTTTACATTAACCTTTTAGCACCACTCACCCTGCATTTTATTTCCAAATTGCCACCATATGTGCAAGAAGCAATATTATATAATTTAGCATTTTTTTTATGAGGCTTGCCTGCAAAGGATATTATACTTTGTTTAATCAGCAAAAAGAGACACACTTCCCTGCAATAAATGGGTAAATGGCAATTAATCTGAAAATGTTAATCCTAAATGATAGGATTATTGGTACATAATTTTCTCTAATTGTTCAGTCATGATAAATAACAACATACATTTTAATTCCATCCATCCATCATCCATTCCCAACACTGCTTCTCCTCTGTAATGAAAAATAAAAGATTTTCTTGTCACATAGACAGTGTAAAGATACAAATCCTCATTAATAGAAACGGCCCGATAGGTTGACCACCCATATGCTCCTATGATTTGTGTTTCTTCATGTTGTGTTCAAATGTATTTGGTTTCACTTATATATATATATTTCTTATTTTATGAGAATTCTCACATGCACAGTACTGTATATTTACATGAACTGCATAAGAATCATAATGAATAAATATGTTTGTTGATAATTAATGTGCATTGTTCACTGGTATAACTGAAGTGTTAAATGATTATCAAATGAGCTTTTTTTTTTTTATAACACTCCACATTAAACTTTCAACACCTTCCATAAACCTCAATTACACCATATGATTAGATATGTGATAAAACCAAACAGAAATACAAAAATAATATTTTGCATTACTTTTGAGTTTATTTTGTCTGTCTTCTGTGCTTCTTCAGAACACGTTTACCACCAATCATTAACTATCAATCAAATCAGGGTAATTATAATTATTAATCAAGAGCCTTTCAGAATAAAAACATTCACAAATCTTTATTGAAAAGAATATATATATTGTATGGAGTTATTTTAAACAAATCGGGTTTAGGTTTTGCATCTGTGTTAATGCACATCAAATCAGATATTTTCCATGTTTTCTTTGTGAGACAAAACACAAACTATCATGAAAGACCTATTCATATACTCATATGTCATTTGAGTTTTTAAACCTTTGTGAGTTTAGCTTTAAGGATGGAAATTATTCATTTACTATTCATTTATTTAAGATGGTTTAGATCCTACCTGTCCGATCGCTACCACTTTGTTTATTTAAATGGGGGAGTCATCTCAATTATCACCAGTAAAATATGTAGTGCCACAAGGATCTGTCCCAGGTCCTCTGCTATTTTCAATATACATGTTGCCCCTTGGTAATATTATTAGAAAATATAATATATATGTATAATATATATATAATATAATATAATAATATGGTATTAGTTTCCACTGTTATGCTGATGATACTCAACTATATATCTCAACAAGACCAGATGAAACTTCTAAATTATCTAAGCTAACAGAATGTGTTAAAAATGTAAAAGATTGGATGACCAATAATTTTCTCCTATTAAATTCGGATAATACAGAGATATTACTTATTAGACCAAATAACAGTACACAGAATCTCTTGGATTACAATTTGCAACTAGACGGATGTACTGTTACTTCCTCTACAGTCAAAAATCTGGGTGTTATATCCTCCTGACTACCAGGAAAAAATAGTTTTGTGAATTTAGTATTTTGTCATGTCATTACATTGTTTGGAGCATAAGAAAAATGTTGGAAAATATAATTTTTGAAAAATTATATATTATTCATATGTTATGCCATGTCTCTGTAGAGGACATCGGTACTTTAAAAAGTCCTGTTTTGTTTAAATAAAAAGACATGAATAGACATGAAAAGGCAAAAAGAGTGGGATTTTTGTTTTAACCAGAAATCAATTTTCATTGCCTCATCATAATAAATTTTTATACCAAACTTTATATAAAGATGATTCTCAACTGTTATGAAAGATATTTTTAAAAACAAATTTTCTTTATGCAAAATGTGTGTAAAATGGCCATAAACAAGTTTTTCCATTATACAATCTATCGATAAACTATCTAATTTGCATGTGAATGTGTTTTTGGGGCAATATAGAATGATCAAAAAAGTGCAATAATGGGAGTAATAATTAACAAGATTTTCATAATAATATCTAATATTTAATAGGAATATTGATATATAATTTTTTCTCTATTCATTTGTTGTGTCTCCCAAAAAGTATAATAAACATGCTTTAAATCCTGGTGTCCTCTACAGTGTTTCATAACAGAAGGTCATATTTTGATTTGAAACCCCATAACATTTTCCTGAGATGTTGATTTATGACAAACAATTTGTCAATTATTCAGATTTAAATGATAATTACAAAATAGTATCATATTTCCATTAGGGTGTTCCATTTGATCACTAAATTAATGTCAGCCATTTTTATAAACCAAAAGAGAGGGAGTGGTCATGGTGAAACATCCAATCATTTGGTATCTCTGGAAAGCCCTGAATGTGCTCTGTACATGACATCCAGATAAAACTGTTACATGTAACATCTCAGAGAAATCGCTAAAACATAATGTCCTGTACAGAGGACACAACTCCATAGCTGGTAGTCAGGAGGATATTAGACAGCAACTTGTCTTTTGAAAATCATATTTCCCATGTTACAAAAACAGCATTCTTCCATCTTAGAAACATTGCCAAGCTACGAAACATGTTACCTGTTTCTGATGCAGAAAAGCTAGTTCATGCATTCATGACCTCTAGACTGGACTATTGTAATGCACTGCTAGGTGGTTGTCCTGCATCTTCAATAAACAAGCTACAGGTAGTCCAAAATGCAGCGGCTAGAGTCCTTACCAGGTCAAGAAAATATGATCATATTACTCCAATTTTACAGTCTCTGCACTGGCTACCTATTAAGTTCCGTATAAGTTACAAAATATTATTACTTACCTACAACGCCCTTAATGGGTTAGCTCCTGCATACCTAACTAGTCTTCTACCACGCTACAATCCATCACGCTCCCTAAGGTCACAAAACTCTGGACTTTTGGTAGTACCTAGGATAGCAAAGTCCACTAAAGGAGGTAGAGCTTTTTCACATTTGGCTCCTAAACTCTGGAATAGCCTTCCTGATAACGTTCGGGGTTCAGACACACTCTCTCTGTTTAAATCTAGATTAAAGACACACAGTGTTCGAACTATACCGTGGACTTTGGGGGAGCCCACTTGTTTGTTTGTTTTTATAACGGGGGGTGTGTTCGTGCGCGTACCTCAAAAGAGGGCTTACAACAATGACTTACAAAGATACATAACAGCTACAAGTGTATGCACTACTTTATGCAAGCGCTATATAGGATAAATCACTATAAAGGGATTTACCCTATTATACTTTATCGACACGAATTGATCGGTGAAACAACAAACAGCAAGAATAGCATGTATAGTGATCTTTATTGAAGTGAATTAGGTTTAAATCACCATCATGCATGGATGAATGATATTTTTGCAATTTTACACATAATAATCTACGATGATCACATTACACAAAACTGAAATTGCACGTCAAAATAACACGTTGTCAATATTTTTTAGAGACCCCCCAAAATTTCACAAATCACGTTTTCAGAGGAGCCCATGTCTTATTAAGGGGAGCCGAGCTCCCCCTAGCTCCCCCGTAGTTCGCACTCTGAAGACACATCTCTTTGGCCAAACATTCAAATAATGCATCTCATAATCTTGGACTGCAGTTATATCTGATCAAATGCGCATTATTATTCTTTAGCTTGGGTTAAACAAATTAATTTTACTTGGTTGCAACAGCAGCTATGCTAATTATGTCTCTATTTGTTTCTCTGTTTTTGCCACATGATTGACATCCCGTGGTAACTAGGATTTCTAGAAGCTTCAGTCTGGATCCAGAACACCTGAGAAGAGATGATGCAAAACCAACCCGATCTCATGAAAGTGCGTATAAATAGAACGCCAAATAAAATCAAAAACTCGTGGTATTGTTACGCAAAAATGGACTTTGGCGTGTATATGCTACGCGATGGGTAGGTTTAGGGTTGTGGGGTAGATTTATTTATTTAGACATTTAGCAGATGCTTTTATCCAAAGTGACTTACAAATGAGGACAACAGAAGCAATCAATTGTAGTGTTAAAACAACTAAAAACAGATCCAAAACTAAAAGCTAAAACTTTATAAATACTACCTACTACCACACATTTTAAAAATAAAGAGCTTAAATAAAAATGACAAACGCATACAACAAACCATCAAAACTTAACATTTAAATGAAAAACAAAAAAATAAAGCTAAAAACCATTCAAAATATTAAAGAACAAAAGGTATAAGAGTATAATAATGATTCTAACATAACACTAAGCCAAACACCAAAACAACAACTACATATATGTGTATGTGCAACCACACACACATACATATATACTACATACACATTTATAAATTCAATATATATATTATTTCATTTCCATTTAATTAGGAATCATTGGTTAAGATTAATTTACAACAGAACAGCACAACCCAGATGTTCGAATTTGTGCAACGCATTTTATGGACAACAGTTTTATGAACCTAGAAGAGTACAAGGCTGGCTGTGCACAAAAGGCTATTTCTAAAAAAAAAGGGTCAATTCCGACTTTGCTATGACAATCTGGCGCTTCTGAATCAACGACTGTAAGTATGTTTTGTTATTAGTTTAAGTATTTGCTATTGACTGTTCAAATGCGGAGTTTTGCGCAGAGCAGAGTAACACATCGTGTGTGTGTGTGTGTGTGTGTGTGTGTGTGAGGAGAACAGGGTCAGGAGAGTGAACAGCCTGTCAGAAATCATAACACGTCAGCTTAACCGCGGCTTGTGTACTGCATCATCACTGTGTCTGTCACGCGACTCTGTAGTTTTACTGAAGGTAAAACTAAGGACATTATTAACTGTCTTGATATTTACTTTGAAAGCTGAAGCCCACGATTATGGTAAGGGGCGTTACATTTCCGACGCGTGCTTGTGGTGTTCGGCCAATCACAATGCCCTGTGCCAGCTGGCCAATCAGAGCAGTCTGCGCTTGTCAAAGGAGGGGGCTTTGTTGAAAATGACGTGTTTTTTGAACATTAAAGCATGTCAACATATTCTGTTACACCAAATACACAAAATAATGATCGTATAGCATCATATGACCCCTTTAAATAAAAATGACAAATGCATACAACAAAATTTCAAAACTTAACATTGAAATGAAAAACTAAAAATAAAGCTAAAAACAATTCAAAATATTAAAGAACAAAAGGTATAAGAGTATAATAATGATTCTAACATAACACTAAGCCAAACACCAAAAAAACAACTACATATATGTGTATGTACAACCATACTGAACGTGTGTATTTAAAAACCAGACTGACCAGGCTTCAATAGCCTTGTGTCCTTAAAATACGAAAACAGAATATAACAGTGACATAATACATACAATACAAAATGCTCTGCTTTTGAAATTATTTCTTGGACAAAAATGTGTAAAACTGAAGACAAATAAATAACTGTCTTTTTACTTAGCATAACATCTTCTTAATGAAATTTTTTTTTTATGACATGTTCACTTGAATTGTTCGATGTCTAATGAATGTTAAAAATGTTTAGATTGTGTGTTTACACATCTGTAATTTCAGTGTCTCTGCAGGTCACATGACCTGTAAACATAATATAAGTTTTAAATGGTGTGCACATTTGGACTAGGGTCCCAGTCGTATTTTGGCACCTGAATATCATGAACACTTGATTTGGCTCTTCTGGTGTTGAGAGTTTACCTATCAAGCACCTCTCATTACTAGTAAATGAAGCACATCGGATAATGGCAAGACAACCAAGTCTTATCTGCTTGATTGTGAACAGCACTTCTTTTTATCCCACTTCTGCATTAACATATCAACTTTACTTATTTGTTCACCCACTGCCCCCTAGAGCCTATATGCAAGAACTGCATAACATATATAACTCACATTATAAATCTATATTCAAACAGCTTGAATATTACAGAATCAAGTCACAAAACAATAAAAAAGGGGAAAAAAAGAGAGAAAGATTATTCATCAAATGCATCTTGTCCATATGCTACAAAAACACGTTACAAAATGCCATAATAGCCTATGCAATACATAACAATATGTCAAAAAAGATCAATGCAGGTTTCTGCAGTCCTGCAGTTGAGGCCTAAATGGTTAGAGATTTATTCAGTTCTCAGTACGAGGAGGTTATGTAGGTGGGGGGAGTGATTAAAGCATCCTCTTCCACCTTCAGCATCCTGTGCTGAGTTTCACCACAGCAACGCCACAGTAAATAAAAAAACATCATATAATGCCACCGGGTTCCACCTCTGCAAACTGAATCAATGTGGTTAAGAACCAGCCTGAAGACAAGTACAAAATGCTATAATACAATACAATAAAAGTTCAGCTTGTGCACAGAAGGCATTTCTTGGGTGAATTATATGTGAAATATTAACATTATCATAATGTGAAAGAGTAGATGTTTAAAGGTACACCCATCAAAACCATCTGAAAAGACTAGCTAGACCAACAAGTTGGCTCAGCCTTTTTAGTGCTTATACTCAGGGGTGCACATACGTTTTTCAGCCAGGTTCCCATCACATATAACTATAAAGAAAATAAATTAATAATAGTGATAATGTTATTGCACTTTATTATTATTATTATTTTTATATAAAATAATAAACAAAGTGTGATAATACTATTTTATTTTAAAGTAAAAAGAGAGTATTAAATACAAATACAATGATTTTATAGCAAACTTAAAAATAAAATGCTAATATGTGATTTCCCCTGTATTTTTTGCTAAAGGGATATTGCATAACGGCAAGATAAAACATGATCGTGAACGATGACCAATCAAATCAAAGTAGGCAGGCTTTACTGTGCTTTAATATACATTAAACGACATGAATAATCAGGGATGCAAATTAATAAACTGTTGTCTAATTTCGCCATTCTGAACTGAAATACATGTTTCATGTAATTTGTAGGCCTAATTGACAATATGACAAGACAAACATTGATGGGGCCGTTTTTAAGCATGTTTAGCATACATTTAGAAATGAATGTGCACATTTTGTGAATTAATATAATTATTTAGTTGCCTAGCTTTCCTGGTAGCCTTCAGTAAATTAAAAGTCTAGGAAAATGAGTCATAAACATAGAGCTATGTATAAATATCAGCTGAAATATTTGTTAGGCAGGACAACAGTATTTTTTTCACTGATGCAGATGAAAATGAAAAGACTGCATCAATCAAAGCTGAGCTTTGGGAAGGGAAGATATACAGGGCAAGATAAGGAGACTGAGAGAAAAAGTACTGTCTGCTGTGCCCAGGATGAAATGTGCATTATTACAGTGCTCTTAATTACCACAGAGAGATGTGTTGTTTGGTAATTACAGTGAAAACTTTAGGATCAATTTAACAACAACATAAACATAGCATATTTGTATCACCATAATATACAGTACATAGTATTGTTGTATACTTGAAACGTTTAATGTTTAATATCTGCTTGACAAATAATGAATGCAACTGCCCATGGTTTTAAAGCTGTTGTGACCCAAAAATGCACAATCATATTTGGGATCTCGATATATAAACCCCTGCATACGCCTCCCTGTTTGCTTCATCACAGTATAGATCGTATTCAGTCAGAAAATGTGAAATATTTCTGAGCAGCACTTTGAATCTAAGTAAACCATATGATTAAATAATTCCCGTGAAACCACTTTTTGATTTTTCACTGAACAAGAACATACAGAGACAAGAGACCAGACCCAAGACTGACAGACACAGGGTTTTATTCAAAAACTTGACTCAGTAAAGATCAGCTTTGAATATGCAAAAGAAAACAGCAGACAGGAATATTCAGAGGCTGAATTGTTTAAATGAATGTTTTGTATTGAACATAATTTGGGTTTCCTTGTTTCTCACCTTTAGTCTAAAAATCTGCAATGAGTTTAAAAAAAATTCCAGAATTATAAATGAAAGAAAATGTAACATATAACATGTAAAAGTTATTTTAAACAGTCCATTATAGCTGTTGCACATTCACAGAAATACAAACTTCAGTATCAAGTACAAAGTTGCTTTACATGTTGTCTAATAGTCTGATATGAAATATGTATATCTAGATGCACAAACAACAAGCATCATGTCATGAAGTACGACAGTGTTTATACTGCAATGTTGCGGTTTCCATTTGAGGTATGAGAACTGAGTTACAATAACGTATAAAGGTTTTAGAAAACCTCCACTCTAGACAAAGGTGACAGACGCTGTTTGTGAGCAAACAGTGGAACATATTTCTGGTTTTAGTTTGAAAAATTAAAGCATTGTTTAATTTGTATCTTTGTTCTATTTATTTAATTTGTGCCATTGCTAGTAATTTGTATATACTGTATATATATATATATATATATATATTTTTTTTTACTTACTGTTCACTTGTCTTTAATAATGTTTGAACTTTATATTTGTTAGGCTAGGCATTTTTGCTGTGGTATCGAAATTTGAATCTAGAATTGCTCAATTTAATTGTTATTTAAAATTTTGGTGTCTGTTTATTAGAATACAAGCTCAAAAATAATGAAAACAATACCTTTTTTGTGCTAGGGCTGAATACTATAAAAACATTTTGCTGAATACAAAATTATATAAAACAAAAATATGTTGTCATTTCTGAAATAGGTAACAAAGCAAGTATTTTTGTAAAATGTCATGCATGGGAAAATTCTTGGTTACAAAAAAAATTATTTGCCTCATAAGAAACTTTCCCTTTTTAATTCAAAATATAATATAATAGTATTAATTAGCCACTATTCTTACAATTTACTATTATAAAGTTGTGTGGCCTTTGACCTCTTTTCAGTTAATTTATTGTTACATGCAAAAACATTTTAAAGGCTGAATGCAAATGAACCAGATCAAAAACATTACATCATACTTGATAACTAAAGCGATTTTCATCAATGAATCTGACAATTAAGCTTAATGCGTATCTGTGTAAACTCCTATACTGCATCTTTTCCCTGGCCAGTAATTGTGGAAATATTACATTTTATTAAAATATTCAATATTTAGATTTATAGTTTTTTGTATGAAAGACTTCACATTTGATGTCTACACAGAAGTGTTCTAAATAATATTTTTTTACTGGAGAAGTGTGACAACTAGCCCCAGTTCTCCCAAATACTCTTGATGTTGCAGAATAAATCTTCAGGAAAATTCACATCATATTTAAGAACATGTTATATTTTCACGCACAGATGCTGTTGACTTGATGACTATTTGTTATAGTAAAGTCCACCGCCGCGGCGTACTGAAAGAGCAATGAGGAAAACCATTAGCATTTCAGCTGCAGTTAAACCTACCATAGTTTGTTGTACTTATAGAAGTAAAACCTTCAGTATTGCTAAATAATTATAAAAAATTATAGTAATGAATTTCATTAACGATTTTAAATAGTTTCACATATTTACCTTGTAAAGGTTTTGCGTCTTGAAGCTGATACATAACTTGTGTCGACTGCAGATCAGCATCATATACATGTTTTTCCATCCATTCTGTTTTTTCAGCAGCAAAAACTAATGAAACTTCAAGATTCAATATTTCAATATTCAGATTCAATATTTTTTAACTGTAACGATATATATGGAAAGACATACACTCTTAAAAATAAAGGTGCTTCACGATGCCATAGAAGAACCTTTTTGTCTAAATGGTTCCATAAAGAACCTTTAACATCTGAAGAACCTTTCTGTTTCACAAAAGGTTCTTTGTGGTGAAAGAAGGTTCTTCAGATTATATATAAAGTGACCAGGTGATCATATTGCACATTGACATTCTCTTGGTTTGATAGAGGCTAGAAAAGTCTCCCTCGGTGTACTGAAAGAGCAATGAGAAAAATACTAAGCATTTCAGCTGCAGTTAAACCGACATGAACCAAAATGAAGGGTTGGGAATGTTACTCTTAAAATGTATTTCACTACAGATTACAAAATACATGCTTTAAAAAGTCATTTGTAACTAATTTGGTTAGATTACACAAGTTTTGCAACTTAAGAGAAACGTTTCTAAGCAAAAAAGGCAAAATGACAGAGCCCATAAATACAGCTCTTAGGCCCACACTGGACTTCAGAGACTTAAAAGCGTTTAAAATCAACCTGGAGATAAACTTTTTCTTGTTTGAAAACATTTCTTGTAATGTTATTTATATGTTTGTTTACATTTTAATATTATTTAACATTATTTATAACATTATTATTTATATTTCAATGAGTCAAAACAATAGTGGAAGACAGTTACCTGTTCAAAAGACATTATTTACACAAATACATTTTTCTTTTTAAATTATGCATTTCTTTTGGTTATTTTTGTTATTTTAAGGTGCTAGTACATTCTGATGGCTGGTAGGCCGTTGTGAAAAACTAGCCTGCATTTGGAGCTAGTTTTCGTCCGGCCAGCAGGTGGTGCTCATTCCCTGACTTGTATGGGTCCAAAAGTCCTTGTATAACAATGCAGACTTCAGAATGTAAAAAGAAGCAACCTTTTGATAAAGCGTAAAACAGGAGGCTAGAAAAGTCTCCCTCGGTGTACTGAAAGAGCAATGAGAAAAATACTAAGCATTTCAGCTGCAGTTAAACAGACATGAACCAAAATGAAGGGTTGGGAATGTTACTCTTAAAATGTATTTCACTACAGATTACAAAATACATGCTTTAAAAAGTCATTTGTAACTAATTTGGTTAGATTACACAAGTTTTGCAACTTAAGAGAAACGTTTCTAAGCAAAAAAGGCAAAATGACAGAGCCCATAAATACAACTCTTAGGCCCACACTGGACTTCAGAGATTTAAAAGCGTTTAAAACCAACCTGGAGATAAACTTTTTCTTGTTTGAAAACATTTCTTGTAATGTTATTTATCTGTTTGTTTACATTTTAATATTATTTAACATTATTTATAACATTATTATTTATATTTCAATGAGTCAAAACAATAGTGGAAGACAGTTACCTGTTCAAAAGACATCATTTACACAAATACATTTTTCTTTTTAAATTATGCATTTCTTTTGGTTATTTTTGTTATTTTAAGGTGCTAGTACATTCTGATGGCTGGTAGGCCGTTGTGAAAAACTAGCCTGCATTTGGAGCTAGTTTTCGTCCGGCCAGCAGGTGGTGCTCATTCCCTGACTTGTATGGGTCCAAAAGTCCTTGTATAACAATGCAGACTTCAGAATGTAAAAAGAAGCAACCTTTTGATAAAGCGTAAAACATGTCTGAGCATTCACGTGGTTGCTGTTGAAGTCACTTCCGTCGGAAGCAATCCGAGGACAGCATGTCATGAAAGCGTTGACGATACTTTGTTTTTTAAGTAGAATTTAATATTCATTTCTGACATATTTATGTGAAATATATATAACACATATAAATATTATTGGGCACCATGATTATCAGGTATGTTTCATGAATTTTGAATGAACACGTGTTCTCCGGTATAACTGAAGGCCTGATGTAGCCTAGTTTGTTGTTTGTATCTGTGTCTGGTAGTCAAATGCTTTATTTATAATAGAATTAAGAAAGAAATAATTTAATCATCATTAACACATTATTAATATTTCAATAATTCACACTTAACAGGTTTATCTACAGTCAAATAGCTGCAGTTATTATTTTTTGATTGAGTCATTAACAGTTAGTATTAGCATTTTGTATTACCATCTGTTGTGTATCAGAGCATATGCAGTTAGTTTTATTTGATATTAATTTGATTTGTCTAGTCTTACATTGAGTTTAAGTTATTAATATTTTATCAGTAGGATAAGATGAGTGAAGACGCTCCCCTTATGAACATTTACTGCTAAATGTTGTATTTACAGATGAGTTTAGCATGTACAGGATGATGATACAACATTCAATATATCATTAAGGGTAATTACTGGATATATGTGTTAATTTAGTTGTTAAATGGTGTATGGTTACATTTACTTAATAATAATAATAATAATACACACACACATTAATATATATTGGCAGGTTTGTTATAATAGCAATAAATTTTTGGTGTGAAAGGACTTTTATATTTGCTTTAAATAGAACTTCTTATATTAAAAACATTCAAGCCAAGCTCATATTTAAAAAGTAACGCAAAATATTATAACACATTACTTTCCATAAAAAAGTAACTAAATAACGTAATTAGTTACTTTTTTAGGGAGTAACGCAATATTATAATGCATTACTTTTAAAAGTAACTTTCCCCAACACTGGTTGCCAATGGATCCTCCTGTGTGTTCATTAATGGTTAACCTCATTGTTCTCCTCTTCGTTCCCTCTGTGTTGACTCCATTCCTGTGATCACTGTAACAAATGGGGCTGGTGGCCATCCATCCGACCACCAGAGGGAGCCACTGCCTTTTGGATTACTGCTTCTGCCTTGTTTGACTGATTTCCCGATTGTTTGATACACGCCTGTCTTTACGACTGCGATACTACCTAGTGTTTTGGATTATTTTGCTGAGTGTTAATAAACTTCCCGCATTTGGATCTACACTGCCTCCATGTTGTCACCTACGGCTCCCTCACAATCACCACCTTATTTGTATTTGTCATCCACCATTCCTTTGAACTTCATTGATTCACCTGTTTATCTTCACTTTTGCACTTACCTGTCAAATAAACCCAGCATTTGAGCTCACCTTCTGTTCTGCCCTGTGTCTGTGACAGAATAGCGGACCTCAACAATCAACTCAGTGGGGTTTTCACTTTCAACTCCCAAGGACTGTCTGCTACAAAATGTCTGCTCGTTGGAGGAGTATGTGGAGGAGTTTTTGGAACTGTATCACAAGTCACGCTTGAATGTCAAATCTCTCAAATACTTCTGACATCCTCTGCCAGATGCTGCTTATGAATAAGGGTCATCGGCCACTGTTGGAATGTATTTATAAAACCCTGTGAGAATGTGGATCATCATACACCTTGGGTGTGGTGGAGGAGCATACTGCCAGCTCAATCTTCTTAGAGCCATCGTCACCTTCAGTAGTCATTGCCACACCTGCTCCTATTCCAAAACCATCTTCGTCCAGCACTGACCTTCTTACTCCTCCTATATCAAATCCCACACCTGCCACAGACCCAGAGCCCATGCCAAAGATGTAGCCAGAGCCTGCCGCCCACTTGGTTCCATCCAGTCCCTAAGCTTCCTTTTCTTGGCCACAGACACTGTTCCAAGTTTTCGTCATCTGAGCCAGGCAGGCTGTCTTAAGTTGCCTTATTTTGGGCATTTAAAGCTCCTTCACCCCACTGGTTTCATCCAGCCTCCAGACTCCTCTGTCCTTGCTGGTTCCGTCGAGTTCCTAGGCTAATCACCTTCTGCTCCCCTCCTCCTTGCAGTCCATCCAGCTCCCAGGATCCACCTTGGACTTACCGGTCCTCAGCTCGGCCTAGGTGCTTAGATTCGCTAGCTCCACCCCAGGCCTCATGCCCATGACTCAACGTCATCCTGTCGACCCATCAGCTCAGCCTTGGCTCCTCACACCCTCAGGTCCACCATAATTCTTAATCCCTCAGGCTCCATTGGGCTCCCTCATCCCTCCAGCTCTGCCTTGATGCCTTAGGCATCACCCTGGCTTCCAGGCCTCTGGCTGCGTCTCAGCCCTCCGCCCCTTCAGCCCCACCAGGCTCGGCCTTCCCTCTGACTCCATTATTGTCCTTGCTGGCTGCGGCTCGACTTTTGTCTTTCAAGCCCCAGGCTCCGGCTGGGTTCTGCAAGTCATTGGCTCCACCTTGGCCCTTCAGACCAGCAGTGTCACCTTGGGTCCTCGGCTACTGTCACGGTTTCCGTCTGTTCTCCTTCACCAGCATAACACACAATACTCTATGTGCTGATCACTTACACCTGTTTTCAATTATCCCTCCATCAAGAATTGTTTCAAGCTCACACAAAAACACTAGAAGTCTGCTGTCCTCATTGTTCACCTAATTGTTTCCTCTTTCTTGACTCCATTCCTGTGATTACCACCTGCAAGCCTCAAACCCTCCATTAACAAATAAACATAAAATCTCAAGCATAGAAACATTAATATCCAACATAAAATAAATGTATAGACAAGTGTTATCCAGTGACAAAGTGTGTGATCCTGAAAAAAAATTTTTTAAGAGCATTTCGCTTTATTAATAAACATATTGAGAAGGTGGGAGAACATTTTACCTCATTTATGTTACATGTGAATCAAACTCATGTTGACATTACTAGTATCATAATCTACTGCATTTTACCACTTGTTTCTGCAGTTGCTGCTTCATCTGTGTAATTTTTGTGCTGATAAACAAAGGTGAGTACCTAAACAAACTGCATTTGAGATTTAAATTAATGCTGCATGTATAAATGTCAGACTGTGTTTACAATTAAAGTGTGATTTCACTGTGTCTGCAGGTCACAGTAGAGGCAGGCTGTTATTGGCAGTTCTGTTGTCCTTCCGTGTTCTTCCAAAGATTATCATAAACTTCAAGACAGTGATGTGCATTGGAGACTCAATAATGATGATATTGTATATAGTATAATCAAGGGTAAAGATTCAGAATTGGGACAGGACCCACGCAAAGGTGTATAAGAGAGGAAACTTCTCAACAGCAACAGTGATATAAATGACAAACAGGTCCAAAAGTTACTTTTCACTTTCTGTAACATTTCTGATTATCGTCTACTAGCTGAATTGTTACATCTTTCTTTGGTCGTTTCTTTTGATGCTGTTACATTCTTGCTGAATGAATTGCATTGTTCTTATTTTGTAACAGAATGAGACTGAAAGATAAAAAACATGCTTCTGTTGTAGCTAAAGGCCAAATGAGCCTGACAGTATGTTCCTGCCTTAATTCTGTATCACACGTGTTCTTTGGTCACAAGTGTTTGCCAATATTAAATGTATTTTGTATTCTGTATGTATTGTTTCATGTTTATGTAAATTATAACCACACATTATTTATCAAATGTTATCCATTAATTCCTGATAGCATATCATTTGAATTATGTCTGTGCACAAACAAAACATATAAAAATGTGCACAAACATCACATCACTTTTTATTGTAGAATAAAATGTGAAGTCTCTTCAGGTGCCTTCATTTATTTTATTAACAAATCGTGAACTTCCATTCTAAAATCTTAGACAAAGTTTCACAGGGAATGGTTTAAAATACAACTTCGTTATCAGCCTTTAGGAAAACAAACAAACATTTCAGTCAAAGAAACAGTCTTAACCTGAATACCACACCAACCATAACAACTTAAACGAGAACCTAGCCCTAAAATCAGAGGAAAAGGATAAGTTGATCAAAAGTCCTTAACTCATGCCTAACCCTAAACCCAACCTTGAAATCTGATTGATTGATAGGGATGTTGTTCCAGGACCAACAAGGATGTTGATCTAGGTACATGTCCTACTTGGCAAAATCACATTCACCTCTACGTACAAAATCCTCAGGGAAAGTCGCAGATGTGCTCTTAGCCAACTTGTATGTCAAACATACAGTTTGCACCACGAGCACCTTTTTTTTTCTCCTGTCATGTTTGCAAAAGTGTCTAAACATCCCTAAAACAAGATCAATTTAACAAAGAAGCAAATATATTAAGTCCTGTTTTCAGAATGTATACTATTTGAAGTCATTAGCAAATAGTTCCCAGCATAAACAACAAAATATAGTAAGGTTTGTGCTCAAAACTAGAACAATAAACAAAACTAATGAATTTTGACATTTCTGTCATAACTATTACAACCATTTCTACTGCTCTAATAGCCTCTTTCTGACTTGTTTGTATAGGTCACTGTGATTTTGCCAAGTAAGACGTGTTCCAGGATCAACATCTTTTGTTGATCCTGGATCAACATTACTGTCCAAAAATATAGACTAAACCCAATCCCTACCCCTAAACCTAACCATCCCATAATTTATTCCTAAAATCAGTGGGAAATGATTGCTGATTAACAAGGGTGTAGAAGCACCTAACCTTGATCGTAAGCCTAAAATAGCTATTTCCTGAAAAGTTATCCCTCGATTCTGATTGGTTAATTGGAATGTTGTTCCAGGATCAACAAGGATGTTGATCCAGGAACATGTTGTACTTGGTGAAATCACGCTCACCGTTTGTATAGGCTCTGTTGTGTGGCGCCCTCTACTGGACAAAACCTAAACCAACTCTTTGAGATTTACAGTGACCCCCAAAAAATATTTGGACACTTGAGCCAAACTTAAACATTTCTTTGCATTATACAACAAATTATCAAACAAAATGAAATTTATCTTAAAGAAAGTGGTTCTGTAAATGTCCTTTTGTTTGCCAGTAACAGCATCATTCAGTCTAACCTATACAAATGTATAAAGAAAAATGCCAAGACCCAAAAACAAGCCCAACATGTCCCTTCCCATTTCTCGAATGTTCAAATCTGCATAAAAGCAAGTAGTGAAATCAGATTCTGTCTTTTAGATGATCAACCTCTTCTTTCTTCTCTTGATCCAGATTTTTCTGATTCTGCCGATTCTTTCTCATGGACTCGATCCTTGAGCCCTCAAAGAGCCGCGCCATGAAGGCCAGTCCTTCACGTTTAATATATGACTTTCCAGCAAAAGTGTAGAGAACAGGGTTTATGCAGCTGCTGATGAAGGTGATAATGGAGCTGAAGCCTCGGAATGATAACCAGATTTCATCTAGTCTGTGAGGAAGAGGATAAATTAGTCGCTTAACTTTTGTAGATACTAAATTATTTACTTCATTCACACAATGAAAGAACTCAGAATATTATTTATCTCAGTGTGTGTTGAGCAAAGTTCACCTGGCTTTTGCATGGGAATCTTCTGGGAGAAAAGTCCCAGCAATCTGTGCAGGAAAGTCATAATCAACACTCTTAGACATGATAATCCCATTTTAAGGGATCTATGGTGAATACCCATAAAGACACATTTATAATTTGTAAAATAAAAAAATAAAAATAAAAAACCAGAACCAAAAGATATATTTCAACCAGAAAAGATTAATTTCATGATCACCCACTATCTTCTGTTTCATTTGAGTTGCACACACACCTCCACCATATTCATGATGTGGAAAGGAAGCCAGGTCAAGCCGAAGGTGATGACGATCACCAGGATGAGTTTCTCACTTCGGATGTGCCTACGAAATCGTGTCTTGCGAATTCTGCGCAGGATACACATGTAACTGCTAATGATCAGCCCATACGGCATCAAGAAACCCAGCACAATTTCCAAACAGTGCTGCAGTATCACCTAAAACAGAGTGAAGAGCCTGCAAATAATTAATAAACATCATTTCATCTCATATGTAAGTTAATTTTGAGATAATTTTCAGATTAATAAAATGATTGATTTAGACTTCTCCGTAGGTATGTTAACATGCCCTCATTTTTGCCAATCAGAATGAATCCAATCTGATTTCAGTTTCTGAACGTTCTATTTTTATGAACCTTAAAGCATACAGCCCAATTCACATATTTATGTGCATTACATGAAACTTCAGCACGTGCATAGTGCCCAGTCAACACGTTCAGAACTGGAGAGCTACCGTGAGTTTTTGCCTTGATATATAAAAAGAAAGCTGACATATAAATCCCAGATGAGCCTTCAGTTAATATTTAGTAAATATTTCGTATTGTCAACTGACAAGTTGCTCAAATGTTTTCCTGTTGATTTTAGGTCTACACCAACCTTTTCAATCCAATTGAAATTTCATTCAGATTGAGGTGTTTTTGCATGAAGCCTTTTTTAGTCCGACTGACCCATCAATCCGATTACTAATGGATTATTTGCATAGTAATAACTGAAAGAGCGAGACATTCTTATAGATTGTGTTTGATCACGGACCCTTTTCACACAAGTTTATTGAAGTGGAATGCATTATAGATAGATAAACCACAATGCCCTTGCTTCCACCAGATTTCTACTATATTAGGCCAATGTGTGTCTATTGCTGGAGCAGACATTAACATTTTGTCATTAACAATGATTTTTGTCTTTGGACTAGCAAAAGACAGTTTACCCTTGTGTCTATACCCTTCTATGACAACTTCCACTCTGAAACACAGAAGCTAAAATAGGACCATTGCATCAGAAAGCTCAGTTGTGAGGCTACATGTGAAATTCAGTTGTAAAAATGCTTAAAACAGCAATATAGCATTTTGACATACAGCAGCACTACTAAAAAATAGCTAGTTATTGGAAAAGCAACAGTAAACGTCTGAGCTACTGTGGTATAAACATACTAGTTAAGTTAGTAGCATGCATACATTGAGTTATTATTCTTTTTAATTGTTACTAAATATTATTGATTTGTAAATGTTTATCTGGCAAACATAACTTACATCTCGTGGCTGTGGATGTTTACAATCACACATTAAAAATGTTGGTTCTAGCTCACTCCTGAAAGTGGTCCAGAAAACAGAGTTAGGTACTGATATGCCGAGAGCAAAAATCCACAGTCCCACCAACACCCGAATAATCGCCCTCCGGTCTGTCAGGACACCAGCATGTTTCCACCACACTACAGCCACCATCCTGTGCAAACTCATTAGCGTTATCAAAAATATTGAAGCGTACATGTTGGCACTGCAGAGGTACAGCAGAATCTTGCACAGTGGCAGGGTAAAAATCCAGTTGCGTTTTAACAAATAAACAATGAAAAAAGGCATCAAAAGCATCAAGAATCCATCCGCAAAGGCGAGGTTTAGGATCAGGAGGGTTGTGATGGAACGTTGGCGGGTTCGAGCCAGGATGCTCCAAATGATCAAGAGGTTTCCAGAGACACCAACGGGTAGAAAAAGGCAGAGGATCAGAGCCCCTGAAATCGATCCAGCACTACTTGTCACAGCTGTGATATTGTTTGTCCCAGAGTTGGTGGTATTGGTGAGAAAGTGGACTGACATGGTATGAGATGGAGTGCAAGAGTAGAGCGGTTCCTTCTTAGAGAACAACCCTCAGTCTGAGAAACTCTCGACTCCAAAATGGCACCAGCAGAAACATCAATAAACACAGAACTATTTATTGTGCATTAGTACAGGTATACATTGATAGCCTTCCAGATGAATTACCAAAATGATATTTTACCAAAGTGCAGACTGGAGACTGCATAATGTGATCGTTATCTCAACTTGTTTCCTGTTCGACTAGACATGTCCGTCATAGCAAACAAATTCAATGCCAGCCATCTGTCGAAGGGCCACTAACATGTTGCTCACAAGTGACTTAAACACATCTATATCAGATGAGGGATATGAAAAAAGAAACAGAGGAAAGGAAAGGAGTGAGATAATAGCTTCCTTACTTTTTTATAGCATTTGTGTGGATACTTCCACTGAAACCAAAGGTCAATTTGGCCAGGACACCAAAGTCAAACATCTACTCACCATGGGATTTTTACAACCACACACTGTCTGAATTTTTTTTAGAAAAATTTAACCTTGAGAGCTACACAAGCTTGTCACTGGGGTAGTACCCTCACAGGAACACCTTTTGTACCTTTTCTACTCCTAAAGGGTGCATATTAGTAGTTCATTCAAACAGTAGAGCATGGTGCTAGCAACACCAAAGCCATAGGCTTGGGGTATTGCCCCAGTCATAGGGTATTGCCCCAGTGACAAGCATTTTCTTTGAGGATGCAGAGAGTCAGGATCTCTCCCAAAGAACAATGTCTTGGATATGTTCCAACCTGCCTGTAATTTTCATGTGATGCTGAAGACCTTGTTAGTTCATGTATGTTTGATTGGGGTTGGAGCTAAACTCAGCAGAACTAGTCCTCTGTGATGACCACGTCTGTGAGGACCTGGCGTAAGTAGACCCTTCTGAAATCTAAAGTCACAAAACAACAACCTAATGTCTAGGGAATTTCACACAAACATACAGACCACCATAAATTCACCATTAGGACAGGAGCATACTGGGATAGTATTAACCATGCCGCCATCAATGTGAGCACCTTACTATCAACTACACCAGCAACATTGATTTTGCCAGGTAGATCTCTCACCCAGATACCGATCTGGCTCAACCCTGCTTAGCTTCAGAGTGCAACTGGTTGTGAGCTACCAGGTGACATTCATTGATTTCAAATGATAGGTGTACAAAACAAAAAAGGCAGAGCAAGTAACTTTAGGGCATTCGAGTTCAAGAACTATTTACTTTAGAATTACAGTGTGTATACTTGTTACACATGAGTTTATGAATACAGGTACAAAGTACACACTTGAGGAAATCATGTGTTATGAGAACAACCAACTCACATCACAAAACCACTGGTCCACTTTAAAATAATCAAAGTAAAGTGTTAAGTTAAGCTCAGTACTTAAACCATCAGTTCCACTGAGTTGGTCACTTGAGAAATAATGACTCATATGGTCTCATCTTTGTCTAGACAGGTGGTTCCCATCTGCTTTAGACATATCGCCATGACATGATTTTCCTAACCTCAAATGGAAAAAGAATGGCAGTGCAGTCAGTGGGGTTTTAACAATTTGATAAAGTGATTATTGTTGTTTCTACATGATTGTTTAAATTTCTACATCTATACATACTGTTTATATCTATATATCACTATCTATATATCCAGAGGCAGACAGTAACTAAGTACATTTACTTGAGTATTGTACTTAAGTACACTTTTTGAGTATCTGTACTTTGCTTGAGTATAATTTTTTTTCTGGGAACTTATGACTTTAACTTCACTACATTTGAAAGACAAATACTGTACTTTTCACTCCACTACATTTCTATCAAAGTCCTCGAAGTAGAAAGTCGTTACTGTGTAGCAGCTTTGAAAGTCAGTAGGTGATTTTTTTTTTTACTTTCTTTTTTTCAGACGGTTTATCAGTAATCACTCTTGTAGGGCTACACGAAGAGATTTCCCAGCATTTTTTGAACACTGACCAGTTACAAATGTGATATTTATTTACAACAGTTCAATAATAAGAAGTTAATATGGTGGTATATATTAGACACAATATTGTCTGATTTTGCTTAATTGTGTAAGTGAAAATATTACCTATAAAGCCACAGAAGAACTGTTGTGCGTCTCCTAATAAAACACAGAAGGTGTTTGACTGAAGCAGCACTGCAGACCGTTCTGTGTGTGACATCAAAGTACCACGAGAGCGATTAGACAGCATTTAAAATTTTTGTTTTGATGTCAAATAAGTCTTGCTGTTTTGCTTTTTTTGTTAAAGCAGTGTTGCTGTTGTAAAGTTATACAGCTACAGTTGTGTTGCTGGGTTTTAAAGCAGGTTTGATTTTTTTTCTTCCTTATCACTCTGTATTTACAGGATTTTACTGTCCACTCCGTTCAAACGTAGATGAATGGCCACATGGAGATGTCAGAGCTGTGTGAGATCACTACCATTCTGATGTTGTGGGGGTGGGTAGGGGTGTTAATTTATTTATTTTTTCCCCCATAGGTTTTTAACATTCTAAAAGCTCTTTATTCCAAATATACTACAAGCTAGTCAGTGTATTCAGCAGGTGTAATGTATTCTAAGTTGCTTCAGAAGTATTGCAAGTACTACTACTTACAACAATACAACATTTGCATTGACATAAAAAAGGAAATTTACTTTTGGTACTTAAGTACTTTTAAAAGCAAGTACTTCTGTACTTTTATTTAAGTAAAAATCTGTCTTTACAACTTTTACTTGTAATGGAGTAATATTTGACCAGCAGTATCTGTACTTTCACTCAAGTAATGGAGTTGAGTACTTTGTCCGCCTCTGTATATATCTACAAAACAAAAAAGCTTCATACTGTTAAAGGTTAAACCACCTGGCTTTGCAGTTCACTGGTGATCAGGTGACCATGTGTGGAAAGCCCAAGGCCAACCACACTGCTATTCCAAATATACTACAAGCTAGTCAGTGTATTCAGCAGGTGTAATGTATTCTAAGTTGCTTCAGAAGTATTGCAAGTACTACTACTTACAACAATACAACATTTGCATTGACATAAAAAAGGAAATTTACTTTTGGTACTTAAGTACTTTTAAAAGCAAGTACTTCTGTACTTTTACTTAAGTAAAAATCTGTCTTTACAACTTTTACTTGTAATGGAGTCATATTTGACCAGCAGTATCTGTACTTTCACTTAAGTAATGGAGTTGAGTACTTTGTCCGCCTCTGTATATATCTACAAAACAAAAAAGCTTCATACTGTTAAAGGTTAAACCACCTGGCTTTGCAGTTCACTGGTGATCAGGTGACCATGTGTGGAAAGCCCAAGGCCAACCACACTGCCTACGTTTGATCTACAAAGAAGCATTTGGCTAGCCATCATCTAGTAGGTAGATGATTGCATTGGTAATTATAAAAGAGAGAAAAGTTTGTGATGTCTATTTTTATTCATTAAGCAAGTAAACATATGTTATGAAATTTTATATTTAAAACAAAAGTATAAGCAACCTGCTGGTATAAGGTCAGGAACAAGCTTTTCTTTTTATGATTTGGGCTGCAGGAGAATTTTTTTTTTCAAACTCTTCACACGTCAAGGAAAAGATCACCTCAGTATACTGAAAGAGCAATAGCATATACAAATGTATGTTATGCATCTCTATCTGGTTTATGATAAAGAGTAAAAGTAATCTTAAAAGTAATAAATAAGATATGGTTATTGCATAATTTACCATTGCCTTTGGCTCTTGAAGTAGTTCCAGAGGCATAAACTGAGTCCCCTCTAAATCTTCTTCTTGTCTTTTTATTTTTTCTCCAGAGTAGCAACATATACCTGTAAGAGAAGAGAATCATTGTCATATTTTACAGATAGATTAAATTAATTTAAATTATATTAAATAACATAACTTACCAATGACCACAAAGACCAGAACACCATGCATCAGACCAGATAGGATAACAATAATCATCCAAGGTCTCTGAATTTGGTCAGTGAAATTCAACACCGTATGATTCTGCTCAATATACTCCACCACAGTGTGATTCTGGCACTCAGGTAGTTTCATTGGTTCTGTAAAAAACAGCCCTACATTCAAAGCACTGAATATTCACATGGCCTGATCACTGAATGCTCACTCACCAATGATGTGAAGTCTTGTGCCATTGCTGAATTTTGGAGGTGCCTCTGTGGTCATGCAGTAATAAATGCCTAACTCATCAAGAGTGACATTTTTTATAAATAGATGATGTTTAGGGTGCACAGAATATTTGGGTCTGAAACTTGCATCATAGTAAAAAGGAGTTGGTGAAGTTGAGAATAACCGCAATATCATAACTGGACGATTTGGTAGTTTCAGTAGCATCCAATAAATCTCTTTTTCTTCAAGATCACAGTTTATGGACACATTTTGTCCCAAATTTGTTAGTTCTGGTAATGTTTCTACAGCTTGACACCATACTAGTAGACCTGCAAGATAAAAAAAATAATATAAAACACATAGAACAAAAATAGGATTCTTAAGAAGCATAGTATTGTTCAACAATAAATTCAGTTACTCGATAAAATACTTACATATGAGATGCTGGATGATCTTTGTGTCATTTCCGCATTTAAAATACATCGAGATGAAGAAATCTGGTTGGTTTCAAAAAGGCTTTAAGATGGAACTGTAATTCAGAGCTTTGAAACTCAGAAGAGGGCAGTTTTCTACCGACCACTGAAAGGAAGTCACGCTCACAAACCATACCTGACAGATGTTTTTAAAGGAACAGTTCACCCAAAAATTCAAATGGCCATTCAAGATGTAGATGAGTTTGTTTCTTCATGGAAACAGATTGAGAGAAATGTATAATTACATCTCTTGCTCACCAATGGATCCTCTGCAGTGAATGGGTGCCGTGAGAATGAGAGTCCAAACAGCTGATAAATACATGAATCCAATCGATCAATTAACATCGTTTAAAGCGAAAAGCTGTGTTTGTAATAATCAAATCCATCATTAAAGTGTTTCAATTTTAAAGGGATAGTTCACCCAAAAATGAAAATTCTGTCATCATTTACTCACCCTCATGTCGTTCCAACCCTGTATGAGTTGCTTTCTTATGTTGAACATAAAAGAAGATATTTTGAAGATTGCTGGTAATCAAACAGTTGGTGGTTGCCATTGACTTCCATAGTAGGAAAACAAACATTCTGAAGTTAAAAACGTCTTGATGTCAAACATGCAGTTTTTGTTTCACAAGACATTAACTGATGGACTGGAGTGGTGTGGATTACTTGTGGATTATTGTGTTGTTTTTATCAGCTGTTTGGACTCTCATTCTGACGGCACCCATTCACTGCAGAGGATCCACTGGTGAGCAAGTGATGCAAAGATACATTTCTCCAAATCTGTTCTGATGAACAAACAAACTCATCTATATTTTGGATGGCATTAGAGTTGTTTTTTTTTTTCATTTTTTGGGTAAACTATTCCTTTAACAGTACGATTATCATTAACATCTATACAGTAAGTAATGTTGGTGTCATTGCTTTACTAATTGTGTTTTAACCAGTCTAAGTTACAGTACAAAAACTGTGTGAAATATTGCCCGAAGCTTAAGGTTAATATTGGTCTGCTAACACAAAGGCTGTATGTGGAAAAAGCAATGGACATTAAGTTGTGCCGAATGTATCATGTGCAGTTTCCATTGTATATTACCACAGGAACTGAGCCTTACACACTTCTCTCTCTTTCTGTCTCTCTTCATTAAAATCTAGCCTTGATGAAACTTGCCTTTCCACAAAGTAGCAGAAGTCCACTAAATACCGTTTTTTTGGATTTGCATTAACACTTTCCATTAGGGGTCGAGGCGTTTCGTCTTGTAAACGACTGACCGCTAGTCAGATAAACACTGACAGTGATTTACTGTGGCAAAGCAACCGGAAATCGTTCAATGTGAACGAGAGCCGTCTGTTTCCTCTGAGCTGAGCTGCGGTTTATTCAAATGAGCAGCTACACGATACAGACAGACTTATCCATCTGATATTTATTCACCAGCAGAATGAGTTTCACGTCCTGATACAGGTAGATACCAAGTAAAACGCCTCCTAGAAACATTCATGGTGGGTAGACCTTTCCACAGCCAAATCTCGCTGTCTATAGTGACTGGAAACGTCAAAATCAAATTAATCACTCACTCTGCAAAACATTCAGTTTAAGAGGCGTTCAAAACTCTGCACGGTATCTGCATTGGTAACTGCAATATATAAATAATGCATATTATTTTTTGTGTATACCAACAATGCAACAGTATATGTTTAAAAACTTAATCGAAAGTTACAACTTTTATCACCTTAAATGATAAAACTGACTCGAGACCAGTTGCAATCGTACTTTTAATACTGCTTTATGGGTACACTTAAAGGGGTCATATGATGCTATTTTAAAGATCATTATTTTGTGTATTTGGTGTAACAGAATATGTTGACATGCTTTAATGTTCAAAAAACACATTCTTTTTCAAAAACTGTACATTATTGTAGATCCTCTATGCCCCGCCTCTCTCAAACGCTTCGTTTTCAACAAAGCCCCTCCTTCTGACAAGCGCAGTCTGCTCTGATTGGCCAGCTGACCCAGTGCATTGTGATTGGCCGAACACCACAAGCACGTGTCGGAAATGTAACGCCCCTTACCATAATCCCGAGCATCAGCTTTCAAAGTAAATATCAAGACAGTTAATAATGTCGTTAGTTTTACCATCAGTTCAAGCCCGAAAGGGCAACAGAGTCGCGTGACAGACACAGTGATGATGCAGTACACAAGCCGCAGTTAAGACAGTTGACGTGCTATGATTTCTGACAGGCAGTTCACTCTCCTGTGATGTGACCCTGTTCACCTCACACACACACACACAACGCAT
The DNA here is from genome assembly GCF_001515645.1 of Sinocyclocheilus grahami. NCBI lineage: Eukaryota > Metazoa > Chordata > Actinopteri > Cypriniformes > Cyprinidae > Sinocyclocheilus > Sinocyclocheilus grahami. The sequence continues at coordinate 150,410 of NW_015506221.1, read as the reverse complement.
TACTCTGCGCTGCGCAAAACTCCGCATTTGAACAGTCAATAGCAAATACTTAAACTAATAACAAAACATACTTACAGTCGCTGATTCAGAAGCGCCAGATTGTCATAGCAAAGTCGGAACTGACCGATTTTTTTTTTTTTTTAGAAATAGCCTTTGTGCACAGCCAGCCTTGTACTCTTCTAGGTTCAAAAAACTGTCGTCCATAAAATGCGTTAAATTTGAACATCTGGGTTGTGCTGTTCTGTTGTAAATAAATCTTAACCAATGATTCCTAATTGCATCTACTTCCGGAAGGCCAAATAAAGTGCTACCGTTTTTAGGATTTGCATTAACACTTTCCATTAGGGGTCGAGGAGTTTCGTCTTGTAAACGACTGCCCGCTAGTCAGATAAACACTGACAGTGATTTACTGTGGCAAAGCAACCGGAAATCGTTCAATGTGTAAAAAATGAACGCGGGGAAGTACACCTGTATCATCACAGGGCCATTTCAAAATGAGAAGCACATTGAACTTTTTGTCAAAGGTGTGTACAATTTTGACTACAATATAAAATTCACAATGAAGTTGGTACTGACTGATCAAATTAATGTTACAATCTTTATTGCTGTTTCATTTCACAGATATACCAGAGGAAAAAGAGAACAACAGGAAGTCAATTGTATTACCGATTGTTTTTGTGTTCGTCATTCTGATTTTTGTCATTGTAATTTATGCATCAAGGGAATGCTTGTTACTTACAACCAACCAATGCTGGACACAATGTTGGAAGTATTTTTCTTTTCTCCGTTACAGTACTTAAATTAATTTTTTTAAGTATCTGTAATTTGAGTATTGTCCAAAATGAATTAAAATTACACTGAATGTTTGTCAAAAATCAACATAAAGAAACACCAAGTATCTATTGTTTCATATGAATGTTCATTCATACTGAATGTGCACACTGGCCTATAAAAAGCAGTTTAACTCTACATAAGGCTTGTAATGGGAGCTGCCATGTTGAGATGAGCTCACTTTAGTAACCCCCGATTATTAGACACTTCTGGAACAATTTGATGGATGCAAACTTTTGCATGAATTTTCTAGATAAATGTAATATTAAGTGAAAGTGACGTGACATGTGGCCAAGTATGGTGACCACATAGGAATTAGTGCTCTGCATTTATCCCATCCAAAGTGCACACACACACACACCGTGAACACACACCCGGAGCAGTGGGCAGCCATTTATGCTGCGGCGCCCGGGGAGCAGTTGGGGGTTCGGTGCCTTGCTCAAGGGCACCTCAGTCGTGGTATTGAAGGTGGGAGAGAGCGCTGTACATTCACTCCCCCCCACCTACAATCCCTGCCGGTACGAGACTCAAACCCACAACCTTTGGGTTACGAGTCAGACTCTCTAACCATTAGGCCACAACTTCCCCCAAAACTTCTACACTACACTAGGTCTAGTATTATGACATAATCGATTTTAGATTAACCCACCTCTAAATGTCACGAAAAATGCAACACACTTTAGTTGGTTGCTTTACATGTGGCCCAGGTTCTTCCTTAAGTAGCCTGTACAATTCTTTCTTTTTTTTGACTTGCTTAGTAGACAAAAGTAATGCAATTCACTTGTGCATCTAGTTTCTGCAAACAGAACAAATTTATTTGCACTATTTCAGGCTGCATAGCACTTTTACACAACAGAGTTAACACAACATGCTTGAACAAGTCAAATTCAACATATAGAATAAAATAAATTAAAAGGGTCAAATAAATTAAAGCAAATGTAAATAATACATTTTTTTTTAAATAAATAAATAAATAAATGC
>NW_015506221.1:139228-147219 GCF_001515645.1 Sinocyclocheilus grahami | reverse complement strand
GGTTTTTATATATAGTTTTTTAGCTTTAGTTGTTTTAGTACATCAGGTTAAACTAAATTAAAATGAGAAATGCTGCCTTGGCAACTAGGTAAAATGAAAAAGTTATTAATAATGGAAATGTTTTTTTTAATGGTTTTAATTTTAGTTTCAGTTTAATTTTAGTTTTAGTTTCTCTCTCTCTCTCTCTCTTTTCGTTGGCTGATATGTCCCATGCCATAAATGTCTAGAAGATGGAACACTGTTAATTAAAAATAAATAAATAATAATAAATACAATAGTTTCATTAAGGGCTTAGTATAATCTTCATATTTGTTTGAATGTTATTCAATTACATAAAAAAAAAATCTGATAAGCAAACGATGCTTTATTATTTCGCAGTATTCTGAACACGTGATTTGATCCCAAGCTGTAATTCCTGCTGTACACCAGATGGCGCTGTAACGATGCCGATTATTTACCCGACAACCGCCAAACTGCAGACGAAGAAGAAGAACTGGGACGAGCGTCGCACATAAACAGAATGAGGGATGCCCACTTCTTAGTGCACTTATTGATGTTCTGCAGACCAGAATGATTTAGCAGTGCCTTCACCCGTACATAGCCCATGCCTGATATTCGTAGAGCGAGTCTCAGACAGGTGTGTGCTGTAAGTATGGCGTTTAAGAAGCTTAAATCAGCTCAGATCTGTAATAGTAATGGCCCTGGAGTGCAGCAGCCCAGTGCTGAAAGGGTTTAAACTGATTGACATTAATCACATTCAAGATCTCTAGAGGTTCTAGACACTTATATTATTTCTAGTATATACGATTATAGCTCGAGCATGGTGTTTGATGTCCTGTGTGTTTGATTAGAGGTCAGTGAGATTGTAGCAGATTTGATAGTCAGATAGGCATATAAACATTTAAACAGCCTAAAAAAAAATCACAACCCTGTGTGAAATGAGCATTTTGAGGACGTTTACTGGATTATTCTGATATTTTTCCACAGCTTTGGTCACTGCTGTTCACTTACAAATGAAGTCTAGATACTCTATTCAATTTTGCAAGAGTAATAATTATGGAAAACCTGAGCTGCTTGGACAGATTTAAATTGTGCATATTGGTTTATAAAAATAAGTGCTGAACTTATAATATCTGGGCTGCCAATATCACAATGAATCTAATAATAATTATTAATATTTTGTAATTAGAACACTATATTTTTTAAAGATCAAACTGCAAAGAAGTATGTGTACATTGTAGCAGATCTGTATATTTCTGTTTATTTATAAATATAATTATTTCTATTTATAAATGTTTTATTTTGATTCATAAACATTTAAACAGCCTAAAAGAAAATCACAACCCTGTGTGAAATGAGCATTTTGAGGACGTTTACTGGATTATTCTGATATTTTTCACAGCTTTGGTCACTGCTGTTCACTTACAAATGAAGTCTAGATACTCTATTCAATTTTGCAAGAGTAATAATTATGGAAAACCTGAGCTGCTTGGACAGATTTAAATTGTGCATATTGGTTTATAAAAATAAATGCTGAACTTATAATATCTGGGCTGCCAATATCACAATGAATCTAATAATAATTATCAATATTTTGTAATTAGAACACTATATTTTTTAAAGATCAAACTGCAAAGAAGTATGTGTACATTGTAGCAGATCTGTATATTTCTGTTTATTTATAAATATAATTATTTCTATTTATAAATGTTTTATTTTGATTCATTGTAGTAATTGGCATACTGTAATGTTAATAATAATGTTTTGCATCATATGTAACAATATCAAGTATAGTTTGAGTTCAGAGAAACACATTTATGGTTTAGAGACAAAAAATAAATTTATATATATATATATATATATAAATAGTTTAATCAAGGTCTTAAAACTTGCACAAATTAAGGCATTAAAAAAGGTCTTAAATTCATAAAGTCTTGGCATTAAATGTTGCATTCACTGCAAAAAAAGAAATAGAAATATCTAAACTTTCTTAAATCAAGATTTACTTGAGAATGAAGATAAGAAGTCTTGTTTTCTGAGAAATTGAACAAGATGAAGTGAGTTTTTGCTTAAAACATGAAACAAATATCTGTCAGTGGGGTATGATTATTTATTCACTTAATTTTGATCAATTCCTCAGAAAACAAGACACTTCATATCTTTAGTTTGCATCTCATGTAAATGTATGTTTTGCAGGTACAGTTAAAGTTATTATTTCCATATTTTAGTGGAATATGTATGTATGTAAAATGAACTAAAAAGTAATGGAGATCTGTTGGAAATACAACTCATTGTGTGCTTCCTAGACATTTACATTTTGAGAACATATTCATTTATTAATGCTTGGCTTTTCCTTAATTCCGTCCATTTATTCCTTAAATGTTCTTTACTTGGTCTTAAAAAGTCTTCACCTTCATAAAACCTGCAGAAACCCTGTTTATACAAATTACAAGTCTTTAGAGTTCCAAAAAAAAAAAGTAAATCCAAAAATACACACGGTTTGCTATAGTGTATTAAGCTGATTTGTCTTGGTGTAAAATGTTTAAAAAATATGTTATGATTTCAATATCCTAACTAATATGATGTGTGTTGTAGATGGCAGTCCCGTTCAGAATCCCCAAAAAGAGGCTTTTCCTTAATTCCGTCCATTTATTCCTTAAATGTTCTTTACTTGGTCTTAAAAAGTCTTCACCTTCATAAAACCTGCAGAAACCCTGTTTATACAAATTACAAGTCTTTAGAGTTCCAAAAAAAAAAAAGTAAATCCAAAAATACACACGGTTTGCTATAGTGTATTAAGCTGATTTGTCTTGGTGTAAAATGTTTAAAAAATATGTTATGATTTCAATATCCTAACTAATATGATGTGTGTTGTAGATGGCAGTCCCGTTCAGAATCCCCAAAAAGAAGCAGCCGTCAGGTTCATGCAGTCTTGACATGCAGTCTCCACTGTCTCGACTGCAGGACAGCAACTCATACAAGGTAATGATGGCATCATCTACACCAGGGGTCTCCTGGAGGGCCGGTGTCCTGCAGAGTTCAGCTCCAACTTGCCTCAACACACCTGCCTGGATGTTTCTAGTATTAGCTGGTTCAGGTGTGTTTGTGCTAAACTCTGCAGGACACTGACCCTCCAGGACCGAGTCTGGAGACCCCTGATCTACACTAATACACAAATGTCTGTATAATCAGCCAATAAAATGTGTTATCCATTTAGTCCCATTACAGTCTGTTTATAGAAAGCAACTCAAATATTTCTTGTCTCACAGAGGCAGTGGGGTTCAGTCACTCTTAATGGAAGAACGCCTCATAAAAGCAGTTCTAATGGAAATATGCTGTTAAAAGACGGTCAGAGGAGTGAATCAGTGAGGTGAGACTTCAGAATACCGTGCTTTGGATGCTTTGAAAGTTTGGAAACTGTCACTAGATGGAGCTGTTTGTTCACTTTGTAAGTGGTGTGTGCTAAGACCAGCTTCACTGTTACACTACCGCTCCAAAGTTTGGAGTAATTATGATTTTTTTTTTTTATATTTTTTTAATGTTTTTGAAAGAGTCTATGCTCACCAAGGCTGCATTTATTTGAGTAAAAAAAATGCTGTAAAAACAGTGATATTGTGAAAAAATATTACAATTTAAAATAACTGTTTTCTATTCTAATATATATTAAATTGTATTTTATTCCTGTGATGTAAAGCTGAATTTTCAGCACCATTACTCCAGTCTTCACTGTCACATGATCCTTTAGAAATTATATTAATATGCTGGCTCAGTTATTATTGGTGCTCAATTATTATTAACGGTTCTTGTTATTAATGTTGAAAATTGCTGCTTAATATTTTTATGAAAACTATAATAAAAATTTTTTTCAAGATTCTGTGATGAATAGAAAGTTTAAAAGAGCATTTATTTACATTTACATTTAGTCATTTAGCAGACGCTTTTATCCAAATACTCATAATTTATTTGAATTATAAAACTTTTGTAACGTTATAAATGTCTTTACTGTCACTTTTAATGAATTTAATGCATCCTTGCATTTTTTTTAAACTTCTGAATGGTAGTGTTTCCACAAAAATAAATAAATCAATTAATAATTAAATAAGAAGAAATGTTTCTTGAGGAGCAAATCAGCATATTAGAATGATTTCTGAAGGATCATGTGACACTGAAGACTGGAGTAATGATGCTGAAAATTCAGCTTTGATCATTTTTTGTATTTGTGTTTTTTTTTTGTATTGCAGACCCGTCAGGCCGTCTCTCAGTGCTGGGGATCTTTCACCGGACTCATGCACACCAGGCACACGCACCTGCTCAGATAACATTCCCAAAGGAGCTGCACGTGGAGTATTCAGTTTTAAAATGAACAAACAACCGATAAAAATCAGCCCTGTTCAAGTGAACAGGACACCCAGTAAGGTGTCCGAGACACCCGGTTTCAGAGCCCATTGCCAAACTCCCACTGCAGGCAGAGACTTCACAGGAAATAACAGGTGAGAATCTGAACCATGGTATGGCGGTTAGTGAATGTGCTCCAGAGCAGGAGATTTCGGTATGATCTAGTGGGTTTTATAGCATATATGTTTATTAGTTTCAGATGGAGACCCAAAAGAGCATCAGATACTCTTCTCTGCCATGATGAGAACCATACGGGCGCGCCTGAAAGCTCTTCGTTCAAGACTCGTAGAGGTACATCCATGTCTTAAGTATCATTAGTATTTTATATATAGAAATGTATTCATATTTAAATAGCTTTATTTTTTTTATGTTTTCCGATTCCATTTTAATTTCAGTTTAATAATTTTATTGTGTTTTTGTCCGTTTAATTTTTTTTTTTTGTAAACTTAATATTTATTATTATTATTATTATTATTATTTGTTTTAGTTTACATTTTTTCAGTTTTAGTAATTTTAGTACTTAACTAAAATAAATTTAGAAATGTTGCTTCAGAAATGTTTACTGACAGTATAATATAATATATTTTAATATTTTATTTTATTTCAGTTAACTTTTTATATTTAGTACATTATTATTGTTATTATTATTATTATTATTATTATTATTAATTTAGGTTTTATTATTTTATTTAAATTTTTTTAATTTAATTAGTTTTAATACTTAAACTAAACGAAAGTTAGAAATATAGCTTTGGAAATGTTTACTGACAATATAACCAAAACTTTTATTTTTATTGTAATATTTTATTTTATTTCAGTTAACATTTTTTTTTTCAGTTAATGTAAAGGTTTTTAATAGTTTTAGTTAACACTTGTCGGGTTAATTCATTTTCGCTCTTCTCTCGTGTTCACACTCAATCTGGATTTCTCAATCCATATTTCACTTTCTCCACTTGTTGAAATGTAATGCTTATTTTATTTAATATGTATAATTTATATACATATTTGTTAATATATAAAATTTACATTTATATAAATAAGTACTCGTATAAGAAAAGGTGTGGAAGTTATACATAATATATGTAGTTTAATAGATAGACATATGTAGAATAGAACACGCAATTTTATATATATATATATATTTTTTTTTATTACTTGCCAACTATTTTAGAACTGTGGTGCTGGGTATTGCATATGCACACACCACTCACGTTTTGTTCAGAAAACATCAAAATATAAAATAAAATTTGCTATAAATTAAAAATAAAATCGACTTCATACTGATCCTTGCCAAAAACACAAACACAATATTGGATGACTATTCCTGTGTAATTCGGAAAGTGACTTGGTTTCTCCCTAATGAATTGGATTATTAAACAAAATAAGCAGTTAAAGTAAACTTTAAATTTTGGCTGAGATAACTACTGTAGATTATCAAGAAGCTAATGAGGGAAAATGTGCCAATTTTGGGGCTTTACTAAGTTTCTGCATCTCTAAATACCTTAATGATCAGCTTTGTCTCATCTTTCCCTCCATTGTGCTTCAGGCAGTATGTTTAACATCTCACAGCTCTCTCCTTTCCTTTGACCCTCCTTCACTCCCTGCTCTACATAATATTGGACGGCATCAGAGTTTTCCTGGCTTCGGATCAATGATAAATAAACAAATGCTTAACTTTATGGATCTGTTAAAATGGTCCTGCTGCTCTCTTTCTCATTGGCTTTCTCTCTTATACTCTGTCTAGTTCCACGTCTCCGAGCGATTTAGCCCCGTTTCATGACTGATGTGACCTCCACCAAGGTGGAGGAATGATATTTGGTCAATAAGGCTGTTTTATATGTACTGGGGACTGTGTAAAGAGAAAAAAACAAGAGAAGGTTATGTGCTGCTTGTAAAATCCCAGAGATTTTTAATTTTTTTTATTTCTATTTCACCATGTTGTCCATTATTCCATCTTTTTAGGCCTGGATCCGGGGGAACTGGAGACATGTGGGCTTTTCCATGAGGAAGAAGAAACAGAAGGGACACAAGGCCATTCTCAGGTGAAAGAGACACAGAGGTCGTCCACTTTGGAGGACATGGCACACGAAGCGCAGACAGACAGCAAATTAAAGTCCACAGGTTCTGTTTGTGACGTCTATAAGGTGAGGTGGTGTTCAGGTCTGTCATGAAAAGACATTCAAGTCCAGACCTCTAAAATATCTTTAGTACCCACAGAGTTCTGCAGAATTATTAAACTTTCTACAATAAAGTTTTAGCTCATGAATATTAATTACATTCTGGCATCTGGAGTCCAGTCATGTTACCTAAACAAAGTTTGTGAATTCACCATATTAGGGTTTGTATCGAGGAAGGATATGAAGCCACACCAGTTTGACCAAACTTATATTTATGAACCAAAGATTAGCAGCATATTACAGTAATTAGGGATGCACCGATATGAAAATTTTGGCCGATACCGATAACCGATTATTCTTTAATTTTGAAAGCCGATAACCGATATGTTGGCCGATAAATCTATATCCAAATTGTTATATACTTTTTGAGAGCCTGATTACAAAAAAGGTCTCATCATTAAAAGCCACATCCCAAACACTTCAACATAAGCAGCCTAGTTTGAACGGTGTACGTTTTAAAAATATTTTTACTCTCCCATTACCAAATTTAGTCATAAAAAAGTCTTACAAATAAATAAAATTATGCATAAATAATGCAAACAAGTCACTGGACATCATTACACGTGTAAAGAATCAAAATGAATGCGCCACAGATCAATAAAACGGAATAGCCTCTGCACGGACAATAATTAAATGATTTTAATTACTAAACCATATTGTTGATGAAAATAATAAGAGAAAAATACAAGTAGTTGTTGTTATTAATAATATATCAATGATTTTGAAAAAGTAACAAATTAATACCACTGTTTTAAATAGCAGCCATTGAGCTGCAGCTCAAGCTGAAGCTGAAGAGCTGAATGAACACGGTAAACTGAAGCGTTTTGCTGGCAGCTTATTTAACTCAAGGAAATGCATCCTGAGATTAATATTAATACAACATAAACATAATATTACAACTTATATATGTACAAAATGACGCAGTTATTGCATGCTATAGTCAGAATGTGTGATCCTGTTGTGGATGCGCTCTTCCCATAACAACGCGCTGAAACACAGCAACTAAACCCAAAGAATGCACAAAGTTTTATTATAATAATGTTCTCATTAGAATGTTATATACACAACATTCCCAATCATAGTTATTAATGTTGTGCACTGCTGTTTGAGCTGCGTGTGCTGAGCTAAAGATGATCACCGGTAAACTGAAGCGCTCTTTTAACTTAACCAAACGCATTCTATATGAGATAAATCAGATATACATCAAATAAACACAATATTACAACGTACAATTGCACAAAAGGCTGCAAACGAACAGCGCACATCTGAAGTGTCTCTGAAGGAAATAATGCATTATTTATCGGCTTTAAGATATCGGCCAAATTTTCTTATCAGGCCGATACCGATAACAGAAAAAAATGAGCATTTATCGGCCGATACCGATATGGTGGCCGATATATCGTGCATCCCTAAAAAAAA
>NW_015506221.1:135890-138993 GCF_001515645.1 Sinocyclocheilus grahami | reverse complement strand
CCGATACCGATAACCGATTCTTCTTTATTTTTGAAAGCCGATAACCGATATGTTGGCCGATAAATCTATATCCAAATTGTTATATACTTTTTGAGAGCCTGATTACAAAAAAGGTCTCATCATTAAAAGCCACATCCCAAACACTTCAACATAAGCAGCCTAGTTTGAACGGTGTACGTTTTAAAAATATTTTTACTCTCCCATTACCAAATTTAGTCATAAAAAAGTCTTACAAATAAATAAAATAATGCATAAATAATGCAAACAAGTCACTGGACATCATTACACGTGTAAAGAATCAAAATGAATGCGCCATAGATCAATAAAACGGAATAGCCTCTGCACGGACAATAATTAAATGATTTTAATTACTAAACCATATTGTTGATGAAAATAATAAGAGAACAATACAAGTGGTTGTTGTTATTAATAATATATCAATGATTTTGAAAAAGTAACAAATTAATACCACTGTTTTAAATAGCAGCCGTTGAGCTGCGCGTGCTGAAGCTGAAGAGCTGAATGAACATGGTAAACTGAAGCGTTTTGCTGGCAGCTTATTTAACTCAAGGAAATGCATCCTGAGATTAATATTAATACAACATAAACATAATATTACAACTTATATATGTACAAAATGATGCAGTTATTGCGTGCTATAGTCAGAATGTGTGATCCTGTTGTGGATGCGCTCTTCCCATAACAACGTGCTGAAACACGGCAACTAAACCCAAAGAATTCACAACGTTTTATTATAATAATGTTCTCATTAGAATGTTATATACACGACATTCCCAATCATAGTTATTAATGTTGTGCACTGCTGTTTGAGCTGCGTGTGCTGAGCTAAAGATGATCACCGGTAAACTGAAGCGCTCTTTTAACTTAACCAAACGCATTCTATATGAGATAAATCAGATATACATCAAATAAACACAATATTACAATGTACAATTGCACAAAAGGCTGCAAACGAACAGCGCGCATCTGAAGTGTCTCTGAAGGAAATAATGCATTATTTATCGGCTTTAAGATATCGGCCAAATTTTCTTATCAGGCCGATACCGATAACAGAAAAAATGAGCCGATATGGGCCGATACCGATATGGTGGCCGATATATCGTGCATCCCTAACAGTAATAAAGTCTTTGCTCATGAATATTAATTGGGACTTTCGGAATATGTCATGTTTGGTCATATCAACTTGTACAATGTCATAAATATAAATTGCCACTCTTATGTTGCTCATAACCTTTGTGGACCATTCAGTCATGTTAACAAATTAATATTCATGAACCAAAATTTCACCATAGGGGGACTGATAGATATTAATTTGTCCATAGTTGTTCCAAAGTCTTGGCTCATAAATATAAATTAGGTTATCCTGATGTTACCCCATAACCTTTCAGGAGCATCCAGTCACGTTCAGTAATATTCATGATCTGAGCTTTCATAGTAGGGCTCATAAATATTAATCCGATCGTGACGTCATTGTAACACTTTTTACAAATCATACTGTGGCAAATTCTTGGCAATTTTTTTTTATTATTAATTAGGTCTGAGATTGGTTTATAACAGTCCTAGAATGGATTGAATAGTATATTGGCTCATTAGTATAAATGAGGTCACACTGGCCAACCATTCATGCTACTTAATCAATATTCATGAGGCAGACCTTCATCATAGTAGGGCTGATATTACATAAAGGATTCCAAATCGTGCTATGGCAAAGTGTTGGACCATAATGTTAATTAAGTCTGATGTTGCTTTAGTATAGCCCTGGAGCTTCCAGCCATGCTATCTAATTCATATTGTTGCGCTGAAGTTTCACCATAGTATGATTCGTAATCATTAATTTGGTCATACTGATGTTGTTACTCGGGTAGTGAAGTAACGATTCCTTCCTACATGGCAAATTCTTAGGTCATAAATATTGATTATGTATTTCTGGTTATGCTGGATCATACCAACTTGAATGATGTCTTGGTTCATAAATATAAATTAGGTTACACTGACCAACCAGTCATGTTACCTAACTAATATTCATGAAGCAAACTTTCATCATAGAAGGGCTTGTAGTCTTGGCTCATAAATATAAAATTGGTTAAATTGATGTTGATGTGGTATTACAAATCTTACTATGGTAAAGTTTTGGCTCATAAATATTAATTAAGTGTAATGTTGTAGTACAACCACCCTAAAGCATCCATAGTCACCATAATACGATTAGTACATATTAATTTAGTCATACTGACGTTGGTAATCAGTTAGAAAATGTAAGATTCCAACTATGTTTAAGTGTTAGGTCATAAATATTAATAACTTTATGCTAAGGTTGTTTTGTAGCTTTCCTGAAGTGTTTGATTATGTTACCTAATTAATATTAAAGAACTGAACCTTTGCCAGTTTTGGACAGTGTGTTGTCTCACTCCGCTAGGGTTATCTGTAACCTCTTTGTTCTTGTCTCTTCTGACTTCAGAACGCAGCAAACAAAAATGGAACTGTGTTGAATGAAGAATCTGTTTCCAAACCATCCAATCATGAACCCAGCCTCCGCTCAGGCCTCTCTCTTCAGGAAGCTCCAGCTAGACATCTGAGGGCTTCTGGAGAAAGAGCTGCCATCTCTGTGCCTGTTAGAAAAGACCTGCTGACTTCACCTCCAGAGACCAAGAGCAAAGACCCTTTTGGGTCTTTTTACAGCAACAGATTGAGGAGGAAGCCCCAGGTTTTCTGCAAGACTTACAAGAGATCCAAGCCCAGCTCCACAGAGCCGAGTATGTGTGACTGTCTTTTTCTTTTCTTTTTTAAAATGTCTTTATTATTATTCTTTCCACCACTTCTCAAACATTGCTTTGAGTGCAAACTTGCCTTATTTAAACTTTCTTACCCTCCAGGGAGGTGGGTAGTGCGTTTAACAGCTTTAACATGCTGTGTATGCCAACTTACCCCATAAAAGCTTGAAAAAAGTGAACGTGCTGCCTTTTTCTTTAATGGAAGACATATTTCTTAAAAGCACTGATTGGCAGAGGCACCATATATATATATATATATATATATATATATATATATATATATATATATATATAAATAAAAAAATATAACA
>NW_015506221.1:128890-135835 GCF_001515645.1 Sinocyclocheilus grahami | reverse complement strand
AGCCTATATATATATATATATATATATATATATATATATATATATATATATATATATATATATATATATGAATGAACCAATATTGCAATCCTGGCTAATATAATAAGCTTATAATTGTTTTTGTGGTTTGGCCAATATTAAAATTGTACAGTGTTTTGCTTAAAAGTGAAAAATAAAAATTTAAAGTGAATTTAGGCATCATAGCATTATAATGTACATTGTGAAAAAGGGATATTCATTTTGAGATTTGCTAAAGATTACATTTAATAGTGTTATTAAATTATTAGTGTTTCTAAAGGTTAACTTTAAAGGGTGCTTTCACACTTGGTTCGATTGCTTGGTCCGAACCCGAGTTCGATTGCTCCCCCCTCCCCCTGCCCCCGCTGGACTGTGTTCACATTATATTATTTGGGTCCAAACCGTGGTTTGTTTCCGTCATCAAGCCAGCAGCTGTTTACCCCGTTGCTTCGTAACGATGGCGCAGGAGAAAACGGCAAAATGCGTTGCATTGCTCTCTTCAATTTTATATTTATGTTTTTGAACCGTTGGTTTAGTTTCCAAATTAGCTTCAGTACATAACGGCACTTACGTCTGTCTTACAAATGTACTGCAAATGCTCTAAAGAACTCTGAAGGCGAACATAAATGAGATGTACAGGTCTGCTTGCAATGCATCAGTCACGCTCATCAGGAAAGTGAGTGAAACACACATTTTTATCAAATAATACATCTTTAATAGCGGTTTAATTCCGTGATTTGGTACGATTGTGTTCACATCAGCAGCGAACCGTACCGGAGATCACTTGAACCGTACCCCAGACCACCCATTTTAAGCGGACTCGGGTACGGTTCGCAGGTGCGCACGTGAGTTCGGAAGACCGCATTTACATCATCCAAATTTACCGAACTCTGACGTCAATTGGACCCGGGTGCGCACCAAAAGTGCTAGTGTGAAAGCACCGTAAGTCACTGTTAGATGAAGGCAGATGTAATCTATATGTTTAAATAGAGGAAATGAGCATTCACAAATAAATTTACGAGAACGTTATATACCACTTAATAAAAAACTAAAATCTGGATTAAGAAATGTGGATTGTGCGTAAACAATAATAGAGAGTGAAACTGAATTAACCCAACAGGTTAAAAAAAAAGACTTTTTCTTATAACCAATATGGCACAGATACATAGTGCATCTTTAAATGAAATTATAAACTCTCAGCAATGGACGAAGTGGAAACTCGATTGAGAAATGCAGATTGAATGTGAACATAAAAAGAGAGTGAAACCGAATTAACCCAACATGTAAAAAAAAAAAAAAAAAAGAAGCCTTTTTCCAAACCAAATGCACCCAACATGTAAAAAAGAAGAGACATTGTGCATCCCTAAATTAAACCGTAAACTTCCAACAATGGACAGAGTGGAATTTGGGTTAAAATTGCAAAATGAGTCTGAACGTAAAAAGAGAGTGAAACCGAATTATCCCAACAGGTAAAAAAAATAAGCTTTTTTTCCAGTAACTGTTATGGTACCGATATATTGTTCATCCCTAAATAAAGTAGTAAACTTTCACCAGTGGATGAAGTGGAATCTGGAATAAGAAATGCAAACTGAGTGTGGACGTACAGAGAGTGAAACCGAATTTACTCATCTGAAAAATAGTAGCCTTTTCCGTGACTACATGTCGTCCCATTGTTATGGAGGCGGCGTAGCTGTAGCTCTGAGCTGTCATTGGATGAAGGATGTCCTTATAAAGATTAATGTCTAAGTGTGTGGTGTGCAGAATAGCAGCATTCACTCTCACAATCTAGATTACTGCAATCCTGACCTCAAGGTCTGGGTAAAGCCCATTACACCTCTGCCTGCTAGAAAGGAACACAGATGTACCATCCTCCTCCTCATTATCAGCCGGGACTTGTTCATTCTAAACAGCTTATCTTCCATTATGGTTACTGTTAAAGGAATAGTACACCCAGAGATGTACACACATTGACGTTATCTTCTGAAGTCATACGATAGTGTGAGAAACAGGCCGAAACGTTGTTCTTCACTGATAATCTTCTGTTCCAGTCTGGATCATTAGGTCAGGGAGTTCATTTAGGCCAGTTTTGTGAACCAGATCAATTGATTAATTGAAAAGATCTGGCTCAAAAGAATGATTCATGCGAATTTCGCTCTTTTTATTTTCTGATTAAAAAAACAACAACTATAGTATGGCTTCGGAAGACTAATTTTATGGTGTTTTTCATTCTTTTTCCATCCCTAAAAGCTTCAGTTCCCATTCACTGTAATTTTCCCCTGTAGTGATGATCTGACAAGGAAGATTTGAACAGAATGATTCGAATAGCTAACAAACGTCCACTTAGTTTGCAAACCTGTCCAATTGAAACCATGATTAATGTAGCAAAAACAGATGGACAGCATCGAATTTGTTATTGTTTTCTGATGGATTGGTGTACAGGAAGAGGAAGGGAAGGAGGTGAAGGATGAAAAAAGAGAGAGGATTACCCATGTCCCTGATTCTCTCTCAAAGCCCATTATGGGACCCAGCCAAATAGAAGCTTCTGCTGCAGAGAAGGAGGAAAATAGATAAATACATGGACCAAAATTAACACTCATCAATCGCCAAATGCAAGAAAAATTGGATGATGGCTTTATTAGAAACATAATATTGCACCGTAAGAACACAATGTCGAAACGACCATTTGACCCGCGATGATGTTAATCATGTGAACTTTTCAAATACACATACAAACTGTTTACTGAAGCAAACATCTGTCAAGACTCGCGTTTACCTCATTGGAAAATGTAGCATCAGAAGTTTATCTAGGAGGCCTTAAGTTTGTTTTTCCTCCAGAATGTTTAGACACGTGCGGTGTGGTCCAGACGTCTGAGACCACTGCTGAAAATGCTTCTATTCTTCATTTGTTCCTAATTTAATATACAAATGTTCATCCCAAATTATATTATCATGCACCACCTGATGATTTTTGTTCCAAAGAACATCCTGTGTGCTTCCATGGAAGAACATCTGACCTTTTGTACAAAGGCGTTTTAATGGATGGTTCTGATTGTTCAACACATATCTGTCTCTCTCTCCTTCAGTTGTGCTGTCCAGCGATGATGAAGGAGCCGAAGAGATGAATGATGTGTCTGGAAGTTTGCAAGAGCAGCGGATCTCTGAGGGGATCAGGGACGCTCAGGTAACGGATAAAGGGTGTAGATTTCGAATATATGCCCCTACTGACTACATGTCATAAACATTTACATTTAATCATTTAGCACATGCTTTTATCCAAGGCAAATTACAAATTATAAATGTTTAATGGTGTTTGTGGTTATACACTCACTCACTCACTCACCTATTTATTTTACGAATAAGTTATTTAAATCAAACCAGACAGGATGCTAAACAAAAGTCATTAAAGGTGACATTTATTATTGAAGCTTAACAATTAAAATATCATCTACTAGTCAAACACTGGCAAAGCACAGATTCACAGGAAAGTGGCCCAAAAAAAAGGCATAAAGTGTGGGTAAACTAAATACATTAACATTGAGAATGTAAAAATGATAAGATAAGCCATGATTATTAAAATATTTTAATCATTTGACAGCCGTAGATATGATAAAGCAAGTATTGTGTATTTTTTTTTTTTTTTTATAAAAGCATGGCTCTAAAAAATGCAGATGAGTTACATTTTAACGCTTTAATGCATTAAAATTACATATTAATAAAAAAAAAAAAGTATGAAAAAAGTATGAAATAAACAAGGGCTGATCTTTAATCTGAAATTCTTTAAAGAAACAAAGACTCACCAAGGTTGCATTTATTTGATCATAAATACAGTAAAAAAGTTGTAATATTGTGAAATATTATTACAGTTTAAAAGAACTGTTTTCTATTTGAATGTATATTAAAATGTAATTTATTTCTGTGATAGTAAAGCTGAATTTTCAGCATAATTTCTCCAGTCTCCAGAGTCACATGATCCTTCAAAAATCATTCTTATATTCTGATTTGCTGCTCAAGAAACATTTATTATCATTATTATTATCAAAGTTGAAAACAGTTGTGCTGATTAATATATTCGTGGAAACCTTGATGCATTTATTTTCAGGATTCGCCGATGAATAGAAAGTTCAAAAGAACAGCATTTATTTGAAACAGAAATCTTTTGTAACTTTATGAATGTCTTTAATGTCACTGTTTATTAATTTAATGTATCCTTGCTGAATAAAATTATTAAAATCTTATTAAAATCTTATTGACCCCAAATATTTGAATGGAAGTGTTTAAATACTTTCTCAGTGAATAGAAAAGTTGTTACATCTTTGATTGATCTTCACATATCCCTATCATTATTAAAACCTAACCCACGCCATTATATAAAGCTTTTGTGTCCTCAAGAATCAGTCTCGAAACTGTTCGCTTGAAAAAGCTTTGAAACTTGGCCAAAGAACCATGCTAAACAACTCATTTCAGCTTGTCTTCATGCACATCTGTCTTTTGAAGTCTAGATTTGTTCAGTATGGCTGTGCAGTTTTAAGTTCGCCCATGTTTACAAGTATTCATCAAACCCTTTCAACGAATTTACTTTGTCAGAATCATTAGTATTGCTTTTTCAGTTTGCATTGTTTTTCGTGACAGTAGAACAAATTCAATATGGCATCCCGGTATGAGAGGCTTCTAGCTTTGGAATGAAGCATTTTGGATTTGCACTTAATTCAGAACTAGAGACGTGTTTGCGAGAAGCTTTCGGTTGGGATGTTGGAGGTTAATTAGAGCAGTGCGGCTCAGGTGTTTGTCAATATCAGTTGGTGTGTTCACCTTTAGCCTGGCATGCAAACCAAATGAGAAACATGTTTCTGAAAAGAGGGAAGGGCTGCTGCGTTTTTCTGTTTTGTAATTTCAAGAAAAGCGGATTTTGTTGGTTTTCATTATGTCCAAGGTAAATGACAATCAAAAATTCAATTTGAAATATTAATACATAATATTATCAATTTTAAAAGTGTAGGAAGTGTATTTTGACAATGTAAAATTAACAGGTACACTTCTGTTTGGAGTCAGTACTTTTTTTTTTTTTTTTGAAAGATTTATATTTTTATTCAAAAAGAATGCATGAAATTTATTAAAAGTGACAGTAAAGACATGTATAATGTTATACAAAAATAAATGTTATTTTGAACTTTATATTCATCAAAGAATGCTGAAAAAATGGATCATGAATTACACAAAAATATTAGTCTGATTTCAACATTGATAATACGAAATATTTCTTGAGCAGCATATCAGAATGATTTCTGAAGGATAATGTGACACTGAAGACTGGAGTAATGATGCTGAAAATTCAGCTTTACCATCACAGAAATAAATTACATTTGAAATATATTCAAATAGAAAACAGATATTTAAAATGTTAAAAATATTTCACAATATTACGGTTTTTAATGTTTTTTTTTTAATCAAATGAACGCAGTTTTGGTGAGCGAAAATTATGTTTATACAGTGTGGGTGAAGTTGTTTTATTATTGAATTACTGCGTTGATGTAAATGTGTGTTTTCAATGATGTGGTACATTTTTAGTTTTCTTAAACAAGGAGTGACTTTAACATGTGAAGAATGTAAAATGTACAAGATTAACCATAATTTAAAAAAAAGAAAGAAAAAATTAAATTTAAATAAAAATAATATGAATTCATATTTTTACTTTTAATTAAATGTGTTCATTAAAAATAAATATATAAATAAACAGGAAATATTGAGGTTTTGCCCCAAAAATCAGTCTAATAATAATAACATTTTCCCAAACCAATACATTGTGCACCTCTACTTCGCTAACACATGTTCTGTGTTTTTCTTTTTTAAACTTGAAGGATATTTCTGGCCAAATGTTTATATATATATATATGAATAATTTTTTTTTTCTTTGTCTATTTTCATACTTCAGATTGGGAACCAAAAGAGCCCAGAGACAAACACAGGAGGTGAAAGATCAAAGACCAAAGTAGAAGTGCCTTCCATCATAGAACTGGACTTCCGCAGACTCCATTACGACACAGTCGAGGCACAGGCCAATGGGACCATTGTGGTGAGAGAAACTTATGCTGATAATATCATTCATAATTGTAGTAAATTATAAAAGTGGCTACTACACTACGTTTTACATCAGTCTGAAGATCTTAAAGGTCCCATATTGTCAAAACTGAAATTTCCTGAGTTTTTTCATGATAACTGAGGTCTAGGTGCTATGTAACTACCATATAAGTTTCAAAACAGTCAGTAAAATGCACACAGCCTGCATAAAGTAGCTGTGATTTTTCACGAACCGTTGTGACTTCCGTAAAAAGGTGACATCAGAACTAAACAGTCACCGCCTTCAGTCACCACCCGAGCACCACCCACAGACCCACTCTCCTTTTGCCAAACCCCCAGACAACATGGCGTCCATGCCATTGCTTAGCAACAACAACACGGAAACATGTCGAGAAAACTCTATAACAACAGGGTGTCCGCGGGTCCTTAAAATGTCTTAAAATGTCTTAAATAACGTTTTCCTAATATAAGGCCTTAAAAAGTCTTAAAATGTCTTAAATTCGGATTCGATGGGTCTTAATTATTTTTGGTCTCATTACCACTAAAATATCTTCAGTCTGACGGACCTAATGACTTCACAATCATTGGACAGACCGAAGATGTTTTCTTACTGCGTCATCAGAGAGAATTGCAGTACGTTAGCAGAATACAGAACACAAGCTCGCGCTGAGGCTCACTCTGTTTGTCTCGAGACTTCAGAACAAATGAGCGTGACAGCACACATAAACTCAGAAGAAACACACTGAGGTAAAAACTCAAAATGTTTCGTTTATTCATAACCTGATATAGTTAAATAACACCATGACAAGTGAGCTATTTTACTCAATATTCTCACGACGCAAAAAACAAACA
>NW_015506221.1:127186-128198 GCF_001515645.1 Sinocyclocheilus grahami | reverse complement strand
CTGCATAAAGTAGCTGTGATTTTTCACGAACCGTTGTGACTTCCGTAAAAAGGTGACATCAGAACTAAACAGTCACCGCCTTCAGTCACCACCCGAGCACCACCCACAGACCCACTCTCCTTTTGCCAAACCCCCAGACAACATGGCGTCCATGCCATTGCTTAGCAACAACAACACGGAAACATGTCGAGAAAACTCTATAACAACAGGGTGTCCGCGGGTCCTTAAAATGTCTTAAAATGTCTTAAATAACGTTTTCCTAATATAAGGCCTTAAAAAGTCTTAAAATGTCTTAAATTCGGATTCGATGGGTCTTAATTATTTTTGGTCTCATTACCACTAAAATATCTTCAGTCTGACGGACCTAATGACTTCACAATCATTGGACAGACCGAAGATGTTTTCTTACTGCGTCATCAGAGAGAATTGCAGTACGTTAGCAGAATACAGAACACAAGCTCGCGCTGAGGCTCACTCTGTTTGTCTCGAGACTTCAGAACAAATGAGCGTGACAGCACACATAAACTCAGAAGAAACACACTGAGGTAAAAACTCAAAATGTTTCGTTTATTCATAACCTGATATAGTTAAATAACACCATGACAAGTGAGCTATTTTACTCAATATTCTCACGACGCAAAAAACAAACATTTACGTGAAGTCTAGTGCGCGTGCGCATTTAGAGTGCACTCTGCCTGATCAGTCTATTAAAATACATTCAGAATGATCACAGATTCAAGACATTCTGAAATACGTTTTAGACACCATATTGCCTGTTTTTGCTCTATTTCGCCAACAAAAATAATTCCAAACAAAGCCACAGCGCTGTTTTGCGTCTCTGAGCAACATGACGGTGTTTCGTTCCCGAATGAATCAACTGTTTAAATGATTCGGTTCAATCGCAATGACGCACTTAACAGTAACTTACTACCACCTACTGGCGCTTTTAATTTCACATTTAAAGTATCTTTTCATTTTTTTTAATTATTTCAAATATCAGTATTCAATGTTT
>NW_015506221.1:109022-126841 GCF_001515645.1 Sinocyclocheilus grahami | reverse complement strand
TCATAAATGCATTTAAAACATTAATCTCATAACATTATTTATTGCAGTTGTAATTATTGTTATTTGCAGTGTAAATTATTTAATCTGACTGGTAGCAGCCCTATAGTGTATATTGAATTTATAGAAAAATTTTAATAATTTGACATGTAAGATGATGCATACATCTAAAAAGGTTAAAAATAGGCCTTTGTAAAGGTAAATATGCAGATTTAAGTATGTAAAAGCAGATAGAACATGAAAATGATGAAAATATTGCTTCAGAATAAATAGTTTACTCCACCAAAAATCTGCAGTGATGCAGTTATTTTGTGTGAATATTTTGTATGGAATATTGTCTGCTGACATGAAAAGTTCACTGTATATCATAGTAATAAATACCATTAAAAGATATTTTGTTTTCTTTTTAATTTATACACATGAAATATTACGTATATGTATGTAATAAAATGTGTATTTCCATTACAGGTTTAGGTCTTAAATTTCATATAAGGTGGTATTAAAAAGGTCTTAAAAAGTCTTAAATTTAACTTGTTCAAGTCTGCAGAAACCCTGAACAAGCATAATACAAAGTTTTGTATACAAGTGTAATAATAGTAATAGTTGCAAATTGTTTAATTTAGACTATAAGTCTATGCTAATTCACAAATTACCTCAAACGCCGTCTATCCTTTAGGTTGGCAGGTTTTAGCACAGAAAAATACAGTACAGAATACAGAAACCAAATACTACATCGCAAATATGGAATCATTTCCATTCATGTCACCCATCCGCATTTGTACAAGTGTCTTCAAGTTCACGTGATCGCAAAACGCTCGGCTGTATTCGGTGTTTAAAAACAAAACAAAACATGAATTACCATTCTGAAACATCCTGTTGTAAGCGCGTTTGAGGAGGTGGTTGGTTGTCTCCTGTCAAGGAGTTCGGCTCAAACACGTAAGGCCGGACAACATTTCCCTCGGCAGTGACCACCATTACCGGTGTTTCTATTGACCTTACTTGTGAGTATCACCAATCCACAGCAGGCTACAGCATACATGATATTTCCCTAGTTACCTGTGGTTGGCCTGGCTGTGTGTCACTCACACAACAGGCTAATCAGAAGAGAGGCTCATGAATAATAATTAAACAGGCCAAAATAGACCTGTTCAAAGCAGAGCTCCTGAGAGAGGAGCTGTAAACATATATTGAGATGGTTTTTGGTACTTATACCGCAAATATACATTCTTAAGGACATCAAGACTTAAAATAAAACTCCAGAAAGGTGTAAAATATGTGACTTTTATTCTTGTATCTGGTCACATTGGATTAGGCCTCTCGGTTCCATCTTCCAGGTCTGCCCGGATGAGTTTCCAACACATGGTTCCAGCTCTTTCATTCAGCCAATCACGCAGTTCGATTTTTGTTGTTGTTGGTATAATGAAGGACATCTGTTATTCCAGTATTTTAATTGGCCGTCCCTGCTACAAACCACAAAGCAACAGCTAGCCGACATCGAGCTGCAGATGTGATTAAGAGACCAACGAAAGTTTGTTTGCCGGAAAATTCCGAAAGTTAACACTTTATTAGATCAACAACAACGGCTGTAACCGAAACTGGCCCTGACACGGAGTACAGCACAACTTATCACTGTTTGTCCAGTAACGCTTCAAAAGCACATAAAGCTGTGTTTTTCTGCTCTTTTTATAAGCCGTTAAGCAATAGGTCTGGTCTCGTGAAGGGGGCCGCTCATTTAGGATGTTTAATGAGTGTAGCCGGAGGGACGCATGCGTAACGTGTGAATGTGATCAACAGGTCAGTATCTCTGTTCCAAACCTCGGTGAGCTGCCTCTTTTTTAAAATTTGTATACATGTATATTACTAAATACTCTAGTATAGTAAAAAATATATAGTGTACATTTATTGTGAAGAACAATCTTTAAGGAACCATGTTTTTTTGTTTTTTTCACGTTTTATTGCCAAAAATAATAATAGTTTTATTGCGAAAATAGTTTCTGTGCCAAAGCAAGGTTGTAAATAAATAATATATTATAAATATAATGGTGTATATTAAATATGTATAGTAAATATTCTACTTTATGAAAGTAAAGATTTTATAGAAAAATTTACACTACTGTGAATAATAATATAAATAAAAAAAATCATGAGAAAAACAAACTACATCCAAAGATGGTGGACAAAACAAGAAATGTTGTTTTATAAAAAAAAAAAAAAAAAATTTAATACTGAAAATTTTATTAAAAATAGTTTTAAATAATACAAGTATCAAATATTTTGACTATGTTTGATTGTTTTGCTTGACATCAAGTCAGTCGATTCATGATTCACTGGTTTTCAGTTCACAAAGAATTTTTGCTAAATGATTAAGTTTGATGCACTATTGTGTGTCGCCATCATTTTGCACATTATTAAATTTGTATGTGAATTATATAATTAAATTTTTGTACACTAACAAATCAAAATGTTTGCATTTTAAGTTCGTTATGGTCTGACACAAACATTTCAAAATTTAAAAGTTGTATTTCAAGATAGATAATAGGACTTTTAATCAAGACAATGCATGCTTTGTTACAATCTATATTATATTGTATGCTATACAGATATTTATCACACTTCCTGTCGTATATTGTGAGTATTTCCAGTCTCGGTAAAACAGTAGACTGTTCCAAATCACTCTCATGAGGTTGATTTCACTTAGGATGCTGCCTTAGAAAAAAACTGCCAATGTAGACAGTAAGAAAGCGGACTTTTGGAACAGAGAGAAAGTGTCAAGCGTTTGTTGTCTTTATCGGAACAAATCCCAGCAGGAACGTCCTCTGTTCTGGTTTGGGTTCATTGGCCACTGTTTTATGAACTGTGTTCTTTTCTGCTTTTCCATCTGTGGCAGAATGACTCTTTTATATCTTCATTCTGTTAAATATCTGGCGGTGGACAGACTTTGTTGTCAGCAGTTTAAGAGACCGCCAGCCCTTTGTTATCCTGTCCATGTTTGTCTTTTATCTTAATGTGAAGTTTTCCTTCTCTCTTTCTTTTATAGATCACAGATGAAGGCATCTCTGTACCACTGAAAGGTATTTACAACTAATAATCTGTTTTTGTTTTGTTCTGTTTTTTTTACAATTAATATTACAATTAATATTGGGGATTGGGAAATAAGGAGAGAGGAAGAACCTAGAAAGATGTCTGACCATTAAAGTGGATCGAAATAAGTCGAAATAATACAAATGTGAATATAAAATAATTGTGTGTGTATATACTTGTGTGTGTATGTATATGTGTATATATATATATATGCATGTATGTATATGTGCATTTAATTGTACAAAATTAAAAATATATATTTTTAGACTTTTTACAGTAAAAAAAACTACAGTTAGATTTTAGTCAATAAAAAATATATAATACCTTTAATAATAGCTAATGATATATTTATCTAATTATATAAATTAAAAAATTATATATTTTAAATAATTTGAAAATAAATATAAAAATGTAAAAAATTGTCTAAATATTATTTACGTTTACATTTAGTCATTTAGCAGACGCTTTTATCCATAGCGACTTACAAATGAGGCCAATAAAAGCAGTCAAAACTAACAAAAGAGCAACAATATATATGTAACAAAGAGGCAGTGGCGTTAGGATCCATGTGCAGCTTTATTAGTTCACAAGGCAGGTCATACAGGCATAGATAGTTAACTGGCGTTAGAAACAACGAAGGCTGGGCAGAATCGTAAACAGTGTTCGTAATTAGGGTCGAGGCAGGCGGCAGGCAGAGTCAGAATAGGAAGGCAGCAAGCAATCGTAAACGGGTAAACAGTCCAGGTAATCAACAGGAATACAACACAGGGTAAACGCTCAGAAATGTCAGCAAGGCAAAACAAGACTTCGCAATGAGAGCAGGGAAGACACAGTTTAAGTAGACCGGGCAAATAGGAAACACCTGTGCAGGTGATTAGACTCTGGCATAGGGCATTGTGGGAACTGGAGTCCGAAGGGATAGGCCTTTATCCAAAGCGACTTACAAATTAGGACAATACAAACAGTCAAAACTAAGAAAAGAGCAACAATATATAAGTGCAAATGACAAGTCTCGATTAGCCTAACGCAGTACATGTAGCAAGGTGTGTGTATATATATATATATATATATAATACACACACACACACACACACAAAGAAAACAAGTAGATAGAATAGAAAAAATAGAAAGCTAGTGTTTTTTTTGTTTTTTTTTACAAAAATTTACATTCATATTTATATTGTATTATAAATGTAAATATAAAATAAATGTATCATATTTAATAATATATTACATGTAATTATACATAATTAAAACCAATGTTAAAATAATTTTGAAATAAAAACATTAGTTACATTAATTACAAATGTAAATAAATATCATAAATAACTTGAATAATTGTTTAATAATATATTTACATCTAATTATATATAATTAAAAATTAGATAAAAAAACAATTTAAAAATAATAGTTTAAAACTTATAAGTGTAAATATAATATGATTTCATAAAATATTGTAATAATATATTTATATCTAATTATCTTAGTTTATAAGGCCATAAACATACTTAATGCAGGCATTAATTAAAAAAATGAAATTTGGTCAAAATTTGGTTTACTTCTTTTTATGAAGTTTGTCAGTAAGTTGCTGAATGTTAAAGCATTAACACAAGAATTAGCTCTAGTGTGTGTGTGTGTGTTTGTTTGAGACCATTAAAGGATTTATTTATTCAGTCTGGTGCTCAGGAAGAACAGTGGAAAAACTAGACTCGTTCAAACAGGTGTTTTGCGTCATGTTGCACGACACCTGCGCATTAGCAAGGAGTAGAGCAATTTAGTGTGGTATTGATATTAAATTTGGATACCCAGTGAGCAAATCTGATGTATAAAATCTCCAATGTTTTGCTGTGGTGCCCATGTGGTGAATAAGTGTAATTACACCCGTCCAGCAGACTGTAGAGTTCTTTGACCCTTCACCCTGTTTTATCCCAGGTCACAGCTCTCCTCAACTGTCTGTGACCCTTTGTCTCTCCCTCCTCTCTCTTAGTTTCACCGCTAAGACGGCTCAGATTAACACTCTATTTATGTGTGTGAGACAGAGGAAGAGCAGAGAACGTGTTTGCCTGACATCAGTCATCCCCGTATTGCTGAATGTGTTCAATACATGTGTGTGTGTATAAGATGCTTATGAGGGTTTCAGACAAGTGCCTTTCTATTCTTATCTTTCTAGGGTCTAAGCTACCCACTCGAGAGACATTAAAACAACTAATTTGAACAAGACCTTCCTGTTTCAGAAGCCAAAGAGAGCATTTTAGCAAGTCTTTGTGATAAATTTGTGTCTGTTAGCTACTAGCATTGATGTACATATGCTAGAGTGTGCCTAAAAGCTAATCAATGTCAGTTGCTTCTTTGAAACACATTTGACCTTTTATATCTGAGGGAAACAGGATATTGGTCAAGAAAAAATATGTGGCGGGACAATATGGCCAAATGGGCGTTAAATATCAGAATGTCATTTAAATGAGGCTTTGCTGTTTCAAGAGCCAAAGAGAGCATTTTATCAAGCCTTTGATAAGTTTGTGGTTGTTAGCTATTAGCACTGACGTACATATGCGAGTCTAGATATCTAGTCAAGTCAGCGTCAGTTGCTGTTTAAAATGTTGCTTGTGTAATGTGATGTATGGTCTTCAGAGCATGACAAATGAGTGGTAAATATAATTGTACCAATGCTAGTTTGTTAAAACAGAGGCTAAGTAGCTACTTGGCTATTGGTTAGCATTAACCATTACCAATTAGCGTGCACATTCTAAAGTAGAGACCTGCACTCCCGCGGGAGTATCGCAGGACCCAACATAACAGGGTGCGGCGCGGGACAACTCTTGATGGGCGAGTGCGGGTGCGGGCGGGAAGAGACTCCTGTGTGTGCGGGATGCGGGAGAATAAAATGATTCGCGGGACTCCCGCAAAATAGAAATTATCTAAACATAAAGTGTCTAAAACATATACATTGTTATTTATCTGTTGCACAAAAGCAAAAAGAACCACTAATATTAACATTAAAATGATTGACATGCGCAAGCTAGGCATAGTTTCTATTTATAACACGTGTTTAAAGGGTTGCAATGTAGCCAATCACAGACTCAGCTGTTGATTTCTGGAACACAATGGCCAATCAGAGGTGATTAAGTTAGAATCTACTCACCGCAGTGCTGAAATTGCGTGCTCACGAATCCTCTCATTTTAACACACGAAGTGTAGACACTGTGAACGATTCATTGTGCATATATTTAATGTGTTATAACAGAGCTTTATGAGATCGCGTTTAACTGAGATGTCAGCTTTTAGTGATGATAAAGGAAGCGCGCTGCTTGCATTCTGCCATGCCAAACCATGCACGCAGAAGCACATGCTTGCTTTTCTATTAAAAATAACAGTGGTTTGTGATTGTGAATGTTGATGCTTAGCCTAAATAACACATATTTTATCTGGAGCGTTTATGCTGGTATGTTGTGGATCTTAGGAGATATTACACAACCCTTTCATGTAAATTTCTTCGATGTACTAAAAAAAATCGATATAGATTACTTTTATGCGGGCTTTTGCGGGCGGGAGCGGGACAAAACATGAATGCCGCGGGCGGGAGAGGGACCAGATAAGATATATTTCTGCGGGAGCGGGCGGGCGCGGGACAGAATCTTGCAGGAGCGGGACTGAAAAATCCGTCCCGCGCAGGTCTCTATTCTAAAGCTTGACTGATTGCACAGACACTATTGAAAGAGAACTGAACTCGATGATGATATCACTGAATCATCGATAAACTGACTTTAGCTGATAAATGACTCTGTTATTGTCGTCTTGCATTATTGACAAACTATTTTCCTGTTTGACTCTGTGAAGCTGTTTTGACACAACCAGTATTGTATAAAGCGCTATACAAATAAAGGTGACTTGACTTGAGATTACTGTTATAAAGTTTTAAATAATGATATTTTTTCTTACACAAATGCATCGATTCGCTTCAGAAGGCCTTTATTAACCCCCCTGAGCCACGTGGAGCACTTTTTATGATGGATCGATGCACTTTTTTGGGCTTCGAAATCTCTATCACCATTCACTTCCATTATAAAGCTTGGAAGAGCCAGGACATTTTTTTTTAAATGTAATTCCGATTGTATTCCTCTGAAAGAAGAAAGTCATTTACAACTACGATGAGTGTCAGTAAATCATGGGGTAATTTTCATTTTTGGGTGAACTATCCCTTTAATAGGCCGATTTTGATTTTATGTCAACTTTAACGAAATAAACATTTAGCTACATATTTCAAATCAACAAGAAAACAGACCACAAATATTGATGCGTTGACACATTTATTCAGTAAAATGCTGTCTAAAATGAGAATGTCTTTCTCTGTTTGTCGCTAGACTAGCAATGGCGGTGATTTTGATTCATCTCAGTGATTCAAATCTTTTTGAGTCTGTTCATCAGAAAGATTCTTTCAGTGACTCTTTTGCTATGCCAGTAGGTTTGGTGTCTTTTTGCATGTTTTGATCAAATCATTGAATCATTTACTCAACAGTTTTGTTTTTTTACTAGGGATGTCTGTTTTATTTGTTTGTGTGAATGACTCTTTGAAAAGAATCACATTGAGATTAACTTTGCCAGCGCTTCATCATACTATATTTAAAATATCTGTGACTAAAGTCAAATAATCCTGCTTGTTTCTTGTATTTTAGGTGCTGATGGGGAGGGTGAGGTAGCCGTTAGCGTGTTGTGCTCTCGGCTTCTCTCGTACGGCGTGTGGGATGGTGGACTGGCTCGTGACAGTAGTTTGTTATCGAGCACGGAGGAGCCCGCACCTTCTCTCCTCTTCCTTATGGTGACAGATGCTCAAGCCAAGCTACTCCAGAAAGAGCTGTCTGTGCTGCACACTGTACACACTTCAGGTGAGGCCTGCACTGGAGCATACTGGGTAGGGATCCATGTGAGCTGAAAGATACGGTTTTCTGGATGGAAATCAATGTAATTTTTGCGATCTTGTGTTCTGAACAAAAACATTTCGCAAATGACAATTAATACAGACCATAAATAAATGGTACATGAAGAATATTTACAGATATTAAAAATGTAGTTGTAGTTATTGCACTGTTGTAAATTATACAGATCTGTCTCTAAATTCTGATTGGATTAAGCATGTTTGCACAGTAAATACAAACAAATACAATATTTGTAATATTTAAAATATTAAAAAATATATTTTTTTAAACACACACACACACCTATTACCACACATCAGATGAATATTCTAAATAATAATATATATTTTTTTAATTAATGTGCCAAGTTACAACGTTACTTGGAAGATTTTAACTAGAACTGCATGATATTTTATAATTTTTCTTTAATACTTTATAGTAAAATTTTACAAAATTATATAAAATTTGTTACATTTTTTAATTAATGTAAAAATAACACCAATAAAAATTATCATTATTAAAATGGAGTTTGAATTGAAAAAAATCATATTTAGAATTTCGCTAAATAATTATTATTACATTTTGTAGTATTATACATTTTTATATTATTATATTTGATTATTTTATACTTAATATTCATATTTTTAAACAAAACAACAAAAAATATTTTCATATTTTTATCTTATAATAATAATAAATATTAGTTTATTATTTAAAAAAATGCATTTTAAATCAAAATCACAATATTTATCAGAAAAAATTGCAAGTCAATTCCCCCTAAATTGTACAGCCCTACTGTAAACAGCTTGACTAGTGAGCTGTTATACTCTGCAGAAAAAAAATGTTTATTGTGATTTATCAATAACATTTCAATAAATAGCATTTATACAATAAATTAATTAACAATACATTTAATAATGATAATAAACAATGGTCAATGGTCCAAAATCTTGCTTCTCAGAACTGTATATTAAATATTTAACTGTATTTGCTCATTGGCCATGATTGTCACCTCACATTCAGTTTGTACAGACACATTTTTCAAGCCCTACCTACACACACATACACACACCCCCTTGATCATGCTGCTGGCATGGTGAATCAGTCTTAATGGCACCATGCGGTTATCAACCAGTGAGTATTAAGGCATTACCTGCAGTGTGTGTGAACTGCAAACAGGTGTGTGTGATTGGAGCAGCTGCCATTAAAAGATTAATTAATGCAGTCTGGTGCTCATGTGCTTGGCATTCTAGCAAGGAGGAAAGCTCTTTTTTATTAGTAATTTTGGCCACCCAGTGAGCATTTCTGGATGGATCTTCAACCATCTGATCCAAGTTCAATGCTGCAGATAAACAAATAGAACAAACTAAATTAATAAAAAGAAATGAAGAATGTGGTTTCTATTTTTCTATTCTTTTACCAGGACAGGCCTGTCCTTTCGTCCTGCTAGTGTTGACTGGCCAGTTGGAGGATCTTCAGGCGGCTCTGTTGGTGTCTCTCATGGATGTTATTGGCCTGCGATACGGTCAGGGTGATTTGAGTAACTCCCTGTCCTGGTCAGATGGGCTGAACCGGCTTCATTGCCACCCACGGGGCGAACATCTCCTGTCCCTGCTGGGACAAAATGTAAAAGACGCTGGACAGGACACAGCAAAGGTCAGTTTATCGGTCTGTCTACCCATCCATCCATCCATTCATTCATCCATCCATCCATTCATTCATGTATTCCTTTGTTGTTCGTCTATTCATCTAATCTATTTCATCCACCCATTGATTTCATTGTCCATCCATCCATCGTTAATTTTTTTTAATGAAAAAAGAAGGTCTGTCTGTCCTTCCATATTATTCTTTTTCTATCCATCCATCCTTCAGTTTTTCATCCTTTTTATCTATTCTTTAGTTTCTTTCATCATTCATTCTTTTGTCCATCATCCATCCTTTTATCTATTATTTTGCCCATCCATCCATCTATCCATCCATTCATTCACTTTCTTTCCTTCCATCCATCTATTCCTTTTCCTGTCCATCCATTTTCTTTCATCCTTTCATCCATTCATCAGTTTCTTTCATCATTCATTGTTTTGTCCATCCATCCATCCATCCATGCATTCATCAATCCAATTTCTTTATCTAGCCATTCTTTTGTTTATCCATCATCTATCCATTTCTTTTTTTCTGTCCATCAGTCCTTCAGTTTCTTCATCCTTTCATCTATTATTTAGTTTCTTTCATCTTTAATCCATTCTTTTGTCTATTTATTCGTCCATCCATCCATCTGTCCGTCCTTCATTCCTGCCTATCTATTTATTTATTTGTGCTTCCATCCATCCTCCATTCCTTTGTTTACCTATACCTTCATTTATCCATCCATCCATCCTTCGTTCCTTTCAGCATCCATCCATCCATCAATCGAATTTCTTTATCTATCCATTCTTTTGTTTATCCATCATCCATCCATTTCTTTTTCCTGTCCAATTATCAGTCCTTCAGTTTCTTTCTCCTTTCATCTATTCTTTAGATTATTTTATCTTTATTCCATTCTTTTGTCTATTTATTCGTCCGTCCATCCATCCATCCATTCATCTGATCGTCTGTCCTTCATTCCTGTGTCTATCTTTTTATTTATTTGTCCTTTCATCCATCCATCCTCCATTCCTTTGTTTACCTATACCTTCATTTATCCATCCATCCATCGTTCCTTTGAGCATCCATCCATCCATCCTCTGTCTGTGTATCCATTCATTTGTTCATGTATCCAACCATCTTTTGTTCCTTTGTCTATCAATCCCTTAATTTGTCCATCTATACATCCATCCATTCATTTGGCCCTCTCCATTGCTTACTCTTACAGCATTCAATGGGTTGGCCAGATATTGGCAGGAATTTGAGTTCAGCCGTGGGTCAGGGTGATTTGAGTAACTCCCTGTCCTGGTCAGATGGGCTGAACCGGCTTCATTGCCACCCACGGGGCGAACATCTCCTGTCCCTGCTGGGACAAAACGTAAAAGACGCTGGACAGGACACAGCAAAGGTCAGTTTATCGGTCTGTCTACCCATCCATCCATCCATCCATTCATTCATGTATTCCTTTGTTGTTCGTCTATTCATCTAATCTATTTCAGCCACCCATTGATTTCATTGTCCATCCATCCATCGTTAATTTTTTTTTATGAAAAAAGAAGGTCTGTCTGTCCTTCCATATTATTCTTTTTCTATCCATCCATCCTTCAGTTTTTCATCCTTTTTATCTATTCTTTAGTTTCTTTCATCATTCATTCTTTTGTCCATCATCCATCCTTTTATCTATTATTTTGCCCATCCATCCATCTATCCATCCATTCATTCACTTTCTGTCCTTCCATCTTTCCTTCCATCCATCTATTCCTTTTTCTGTCCATCCATTTTCTTTCATCCTTTCATCCATTCATCAGTTTCTTTCATCATTCATTGTTTTGTCCATCCATCCATCCATGCATTCATCAATCCAATTTCTTTATCTAGCCATTCTTTTGTTTATCCATCATCTATCCATTTCTTTTTTTCTGTCCATCAGTCCTTCAGTTTCTTCATCCTTTCATCTATTATTTAGTTTCTTTCATCTTTAATCCATTCTTTTGTCTATTTATTCGTCCATCCATCCATCTGTCCGTCCTTCATTCCTGCCTATCTATTTATTTATTTGTGCTTCCATCCATCCTCCATTCCTTTGTTTACCTATACCTTCATTTATCCATCCATCCATCCATCCTTCGTTCCTTTCAGCATCCATCCATCCATCAATCGAATTTCTTTATCTATCCATTATTTTATCCATCATCCATCCATTTCTTTTTCCTGTCCAATTATCAGTCCTTCAGTTTCTTTCTCCTTTCATCTATGCTTTAGATTCTTTTATTTTTATTCCATTCTTTTGTCTATTTATTTGTCCTTTCATCCATCCATCCTCCATTCCTTTGTTTACCTATACCTTCATTTATCCATCCATCCATCGTTCCTTTGAGCATCCATCCATCCATCCTCTGTCTGTGTATCCATTCATTTGTCCATGTATCCAACCATCTTTTGTTCCTTTGTCTATCAATCCCTTAATTTGTCCATCTATACATCCATCCATTCATTTGGCCCTCTCCATTGCTTACTCTTACAGCATTCAATGGGTTGGCCAGATATTGGCAGGAATTTGAGTTCAGGCGTGATAGAGGCACCAGTGTAATTATGCGGCCCAATATAAGAGCAGGAGTGAGGTTAGCCATGGTCCATGGAGGCTGTGCTGGTGTGTAGATATGACTGACATGGCATTAAATAAATATATATACTACAGTAAAATCGAATGTAATTTGCAACTCAAATAGAAACCGTAGCCAATGCTGCTGGTTCTATATCTCTAAATGTTTAGATTCCAGTCTGACCTGGTTCACATTTCCCCAGCAGGAGAACACGAGTGGAACCAGCAGCTGGCTAAGAGAGCCAACAGTTAGAAGACCCCTCCGGAGCCACAGCCTGCAACAGAGCTCACCACGCAGGTACTGGATTTGATGTTTCATGCCAAGAACCCCCAAATATGATGATACTGTTCACTCTTAAAAATAAAGGTGCTTCAAAAGGTTCTTCAAGCGATGCCATAGAAGAACCATTTTTGGTTCCACGAAGAACCATTCAGTCAAAGGCTCTTTAAAGAACCATCTCTTTCTTACCTTTTTATAATCTGAAGAACCTTATTTCGCCACAAAGAACCTTTTGTGAAACAGAAAGGTTCTTCAGATGTTAAAGGTTCTTTATGGAACCATTTAGACAAAAAGGTTCTTCTATGGCATCGTGAAGCACTTTTATTTTTAAGAGTATAGTCCTTTCCTAAAACATAAAGGCAGCTATATATTTTCATGTATACAGACTCATTGAAAATGTTTAAAAATAATAAAATGTGATATAGAATGCTGCAGGGACGATGTATTTTTGTAAGCCATCCCGGTAAGTTCACATTAACAAAAAGCCAATAGGATAATTGTTAACTTTTGGATTATTGTACAAAATAAACTCTGTGACTAACACAAGTTTGATGCTTGCTAGTTTTGTTCATCAAGATAATCTTCTCAAATTAACACAAGTTTAATGAATTTTGAAGTCTAAATACAATTGGCAGAAGCAAAGACTTAAAGGGATAGTTCACCCAAAAATGGCCACAACCATATCACCCTGCAGCCCAAGACTGGTTTCCCACTGAAGCTAAGCAGGGCTGAGCCTGGTCTGTACCTGGATGGGAGACCTCCTGGGAAAACTAGGTTGCTGTTTGAAGAGGTGTTAGTAAGGCCAGCAGGGGGTGCTTACCCTGTGGTCTGTGTGGGTCCTAATGCCCCAGTATAGTGACGGGGACACTGTACTGTAAAAAAACACCGTCCTTCAGATGAGACGTTAAACCGAGGTCCTGAAATCCCATGGCACTTCTCGTAAAAGAGTAGGGGTGTAACCCCGGTGTCCTGGCCAAATTTCCTTCACTGGCCTTTGTCAATCATGGCCTCCTAATAATCCCCATCCATTGAATTGGCTCTATCTTTCTCTTTCCTCTCCACCTGTAGCTGGTGTGTGGTGAGCACACTGGCGCCGTTGTGCTGTGGCTGCCGTCGCATCATCCAGGTGGATGCTGCACACTGGTGGTGGATGAGGAGACCCCCCCCATATGATTGTAAAGTGCTTTGAGTGTACAGCAATACACAATAAAGCGCTATATAAATGCCTCATTCATTCATTCATTCATTCATTCAATTTACTCACACTAAAGCCATCCTAGGTGTATATGACTTTCTTCTTTCAGATGAATACAATCGGAGTTATATTTAAAAAAAAAAAATGTCCTGGCTTTTCCAAGCTTTATGATGGCAGTGAATGGTGGTTGAGATAAAAAAAAAAAAAAAAGTGAAAGAAGTGCATCCATCCGTAATTAAAAGTGCTCCACACGGCTCCGGGGGGTAAATAAAGGCCTTCTGAAGCTAATCAATGCATTTGTGTTACGCTACGCCTATGTCCTACATCATCATCTTGCTTCAAAATATCAAACACAATTCACTACCATTATAAAGCTTGGAAGAGCCAGGACATTTTTTTAATATAACTCTGATTGTATTCGTCTGAAAGAAGGAAGTCATAAAGGGGTCAAATGACGTTGCTAAAAAGAACATTATTTTGTGTATTTGTGTAATGCAATGTGTTTATGCAGTTTAAGTATCAAAAAACTAAAAATTATTTTCCATATAATGCACATTATTGTTGCTCCTTTATGCCCCGCCTTTCTGAAACGCGTAGATTTTTACAAAGGATTTCTAGTCGTGTCCTCTTTTGAAAGACCCAACAAAGTAGTTTCGCTTTCACAACGAAAAACACAGCGACTCCACAACATGGCAGCGGCGGCAACAGCGAGAATAAAAGTTACGCCTTCTTTCTTTGCGCGAACATTTGGGCGGTGTTATGCAAATCTTCCCATATCGTGACATAGACATGTGGGGGCGTGTTAGAACGAGCCGTTTTAGGTAGGAGTGGTTGACTCTTATTTTTTTTATAAAGAATATCTCTTTGGATTTGAGACTTTAGTCTTTGCAACTTTACAGATCTTCTTTATGCACCAAGAGCTTGTAACACTCCAAAGAGAAAGGAAATATTGAAATCGCATCATATGACCTCTTTAATAAACTGTAATCGCTAGCTTCCGCTAACTGTTATACGCACGCTCACAAGAGAGTGGCATGTGAAATAGGCATAGCGTAAGAGCCAGGATATTTTTAATTATAACAAACACAAACGCATCAATTCGCTTCAGAACGCCTTTATTTAACCCCCCGGAGCTGTGTGTATCACTTTTTATGATGGATGGATGTACTTTTTTGGGATCAGAATCTCGAACCCCATTCACTGCCCTTATCAAGCTTGGAAGAGCCAGGACATTTTTAATATAACTCCAATTGCATTCGTTTGAAGAAAGTCATTTACACTTAGGATGGCTTGAGGGTGAGTAAATTATGGGGTAATTTTAATTTTTGGGTGAACTGTCCCTTTAAACTTGGGCTACAAAAGAGCTACACCACATTCACATGACTTCAGCGTCACCAACAAATCTTCAAGTCATTCTTTAAAAAACTTTTCCCTGAAAGTTTGAATTAGAATAGTTTGCAAGAGTGGGATTATAAACACAAGGCTTTGAAAGCAACTAGTGAGTAGATGAGTTTACCTGTTCATCATGATGGCGTTAAATGTCCCCGACAACCTCTGTAGTGCCATTTAGCCACTTATTAGCAACCGCCATTTTCAGTAAAAGCTTTAGAAAAATTATAATGTGGTATTACTGATGTATTTTATGTTGTAGAATAAAACGTGACCATATATTCAGCTTGTGTTAACCCCAGAATTTCAGACATTAAACCAAAAACCCATTCAAAAGACACATTCATTTCAGGATGATGGAACCAGAAGTGCTAAAATGCGCTACAAAAAGCCATCCCTCCAGCACTCTATTCTTTTGTTTGAATTAAATAATTAAATTTTTATATTGCCAAAGTTATAAATAAAACAATAAAATATAAAAAATAATATCCATATAATATGCTGAAATATTATCTGTAAAAATTCATCTGATTTCCAACCAGTCTTTAGAAAGTGGAATGCAACCATAATTATGTAAAATTCTATAAGTATTAGCTTTTTTCTGAATTTTTTTTGTGGACCCCTTAAAGCCCGCTTATATAATAAACTTAATGATTTAAATCAATCGAATAACAGATACAACAGTTTATATAACTTATTTGTGTTTCAAAGAAAAACAAAAGATATATATTCATATATATTGATTGACTTATTGCACAATGGAAGAGAGGAAACTTGTTTTTATACTTGCCATTATTTTTGCAATCCTCTTTGGTGCCACTAGAGGGGCAGAAATGACATATTTCACCTTTAATTTCTTATTTGAAAGCAATGATTAAGCCATAACCTCAGTTCAGTTGGAACCCAAACGTTGACGTTCCCTGGATCTTCTGAGGGGTTTCCATAACACTAACTTTCCATCAAGTTGTTGAAGTTTCCATACAGGCAGTCAAATTTAGATTTAATTCGCAAGTCAATATTGATATGTCATGATCAGTGCATAGGATTGTATTTTTGGAAGCTGAAGTTACATTTTCTATGAGGAGCTTGTTTGAACATTTTCCACCAGGCTGATCCAGTACCCACCTCCCCCCTCCAAGGGCGGCATTACCGTGACAACCGAGGACCTGGAGTGCCTCAAGGATGGCGAGTTTCTCAACGACGTCGTCATCGACTTCTACCTCAAGTGAGTCTGAGGGTACTTATGAGGGTTTCAGCTTGTAAAATTAGATCTGATATTTTCCCTAATATTAAATACTCCCTTCAGGTATCTTCTGTTGGAAAGAGCCGACAAAGATGTGGCCGAAAGATCTCACATCTTCAGCAGCTTCTTCTATAAGCAACTTACTCGAAAAGATACTAGCTGTCCAGAAGAGACCAGCAGCACGTAAGAAATCACCTTTTGCACTGCGTTTATACTGGGTTTAAAGAGACCGTACACCCAAAAATGAATGAAATGTCACTTTAAGGAATTTTATTGCTAATTTGTGCATTTCCTGCCGGTGTGAATGACTGTGTGGTGTTTTTCCACAGAGCCCCGTACAAACGACATCAAAGAGTGAGAACGTGGACACGTCACGTGGACATCTTTAGCAAGGACTACCTTTTTATACCCGTAAATCAGGAGTAAGTGGGGAATTTAAATATAAAACATGCACAATCAAATATTGGGTAAAATAATTACAATTAACTTAAAAAAAAAAATTTGAGTGAAGTATACACTAGTGTTCAAAATTTTGGACTTTATGTAATTAAAAATACAGTAAAAACAGTAATCTTGTGAAATATTATTACAATTTAAAATAACTAATTACATTGTAAAATGTAATTTATTCCTGTGACGCAAAGCTGAATTTAAGCATCATTACTCCAGTCTTCAGTGTCACGTGATCCTTACAGAAATCATTCTAATATGCTGATTTGCTGCTCAAGAAACATTTTTTATTATTATCAGTGTTGAAAACTTAGAGGCATTTTTAGGATTCCTTAATAAATAGAAAGTTAAAGGGATAGTTCACCCAAAAATGAAAATCTTTCCCCCAGGGCATCCAAGATGTAGGTGACTTTGTTTCTTCAGTAGAACACAAACGAAGATTTTTAACTCAAACCGTTGCAGTCTGTCAGTCTTATAATGGAATTGAATGGGAATCACAGCTTTGAGAGTAAAAAAAAACATACACAAACGAAACCAAATTAAACCCTGTGGCTCGTGACGATACATTGATGTGTAAAGACATGAAACGATCTGTCTGTGCAAGAAACTGAACAGCATTTATATTGTTTTTTTTTTACCTCTGATGCTCTGCAATGTCTGAACTGTCCTGATCGCGTCCTGAGTGCATTCTCAACAGCCGGCGCCTGACGCGTCTTTTTCTACTTCTTACTTTACGGCGGATCGCAGACTTATAAGTGCATTACCGCCACCTATCTCTCAAATGGACCATTGACACTCCTAATTGAGATTGTAGATAGAGTGTCAATGGTCCATTTGAGAGATAGGTGGCGGTAATGCACTAATAAGTCTGCAATCCGCCATAAAAGCAAGAAGAAGAAGACGCGTCACGCACCGGCTGTCGAGGACGTGCTCAGGACAGTTCAGACATTGCAGTGCATCAGAGGTAAAAAATTATATAAATACTGTTCGGTTTCTCGCACAGACCGATCGTTTCTTGTCTTTGCACATCAATGTATCGTTACGAG
>NW_015506221.1:66954-107022 GCF_001515645.1 Sinocyclocheilus grahami | reverse complement strand
TTGATCTGCTTACCCCCAGGGCATCCAAGATCGCAGACTTATAAGTGCATTACCGCCACCTATCTCTCAAATGGACCATTGACACTCTATCTACAATCTCAATTAGGAGTGTCAATGGTCCATTTGAGAGATAGGTGGCGGTAATGCACTAATAAGTCTGCAATCCGCCATAAAAGCAAGAAGAAGAAGACGCGTCACGCACCGGCTGTCGAGGACGTGCTCAGGACAGTTCAGACATTGCAGTGCATCAGAGGTAAAAAATTATATAAATACTGTTCGGTTTCTCGCACAGACCGATCGTTTCTTGTCTTTGCACATCAATGTATCGTCACGAGCTGCAGGGTTTAATTAGATTTTGTTTGTGTATGTTTTTTTTTTTACTCTCAAAGCCATGATTCATATTCACTTCCATTATATGACTGACAGACTGCAACGGTTTGAGTTAAATATCTTCGTTTGTGTTCTACTGAAGAAACAAAGTCACCTACATCTTGGATGCCCTTGGGGGTAAGCAGATAAACATCCAATTTTCATTTTTGGGTGAACTATCCCTTTAAACAGCATTTATATGAAATAGAAATATATTGTAACATTGTCTTTACTGTCACTTTTGATCAATTTAACACATCCTTGCTTTAAAAAAAAAAGAAAAAAGTCTTTTGGATGGTAGTGTATGTTTATTTATAATAAATAGGTCTATTTCAGGAGCGTCACCTGTGTGAAATTCTGTCTTGGAACTGAACACGATTTCAATTATGAAAATGAGACAAAATGAACCAAGACCACCAACTTAGTGCACTTTCAATGTCAGAGCGCTTCGTAAACCCTCGCAAATAGTTACGACATCTCAAACAC
This sequence comes from Sinocyclocheilus grahami, assembly GCF_001515645.1. Classification (NCBI taxonomy): domain Eukaryota; kingdom Metazoa; phylum Chordata; class Actinopteri; order Cypriniformes; family Cyprinidae; genus Sinocyclocheilus; species Sinocyclocheilus grahami. Next base: position 106,167 of record NW_015506221.1, on the reverse strand, counting down.
ACTTTACAGAATGTTCTTTTGTTGAGTAGCCAGGATGCATGTTGAAGCCCTGCGTAGATGTTTCATATCCGAGGACAACAGAGCATGTTGGATTGAGCTTTATGAACAAGAGGATAAATCACTGCAACAAGGTCAAAGTCTATAATGCCAAACTGTGAGAGAACAGGCAATTCCAGTGTGGTGCTCCTTGTTCCCATAAAAGCAGATTACCACGCAGGACACACACTGTATGTGCACACACTCGCACAGTACGACATTGCACAGATGATTCACATGAACTCGGGAATGTCCATCGTCCCAGTTTGGGGATTAGCAGATCCTGTACTAAGACTTGGTGATAAAGTATTTTTATGATGATGTTGCTGGTGATTATGAATCGAAGCAACATTGAGTATTAATACTTTAATGCACTTCGATTTGGCCAGTATAAGTGTGTCATTAAATTAGATCCACAGTGTTTACTTAAGTTGGTAAGTTGGTAAGGGTGGTTTCTGCAATGGAAACGAGGCTTTATCACAGATCACTGACTTCCACTTCCTCTCCTGCTTTGTTTCCCGCTCTGTTTGCTCTCGGTCCAGGGCTCACTGGTACCTCGTGGTGATCTGTTTTCCCGGTCTGGAACGGTTTGAGTGTGTGCCGTGGAGAAACAAAGTCCTTGTGTCCCAGGATGGGACTCCGACAGCCAAAGCGAGCTCTGCAGGAGACTGTCAAAGAGGTCTCACACACACATCAACATGGTTATTATAGTGAACTAAAACTTAAACCAGAAAACATTTTTGTTACTTGAAATGACATTAACTAAAATGAAATAGAATTTTAAAAAGTAGACATATTTTATTCCAGCTAGTTGCCAAGGCGACATTTCTCATTTTTGTTTAGTTTAACTTGAAGTACTAAAATAACTAGAACTAAATAAACTAAAACTAATCAATACAATTAATAAAAACTGTATAAACATATTTAAACAAAAAAATGAAACATTACAAAAACTAACAGAAAATTAAAAATAACACCATAAATTATAACAAAATAGTTTATCAGTAATACTTGGCACTGCATATAAATAAACAAGTTTTTATTTCATTTATTTTATTATATATAATAAATTATTCTTATAACTTTAATAAAAGTGTTCCAAGGTTGAGGTTAATTGATGCAATTAACTCTACACAAAAATATTTTAATATTTATTAAATAATTAGAAAATATTAGTAAATAGTTATTAAATTTTCATAAAAAATATTTTAAAAGCTATTCTTTCAAACGTCAGATGTTCTTAGGTCAAACTTTTAAGGAAAAATTGTGCAGGTATTCCCTTTAAAATATGGAGAATGTGTTAATATTTACAAACATTTCCCAAAGTGAATTCTTTAAAAAATAAGCAATAATAGATTAGGAAATTTCTTCTGATTCATTTTGAAATTAGTCTCAATGCATTTAATTTTTTTATGCCAAGTTAATTTTTTGTTAGATAGTTTTTAAACATATCTTATAGTTGTCTCTCCAAAGACCAAATGTTTTGTGCCTTTATTGTGAAGTGACACCAATTTGTAAAAATTAAACCAAAAAGGACAATTAATAATAATAATAATAATGAAATAGAAATATATTGTAACATTGTCTTTACTGTCACTTTTGATCAATTTAACACATCCTTGCTTTAAAAAAAAAAGAAAAAAGTCTTTTGGATGGTAGTGTATGTTTATTTATAATAAATAGGTCTATTTCAGGAGCGTCACCTGTGTGAAATTCTGTCTTGGAACTGAACACGATTTCAATTATGAAAATGAGACAAAATGAACCAAGACCACCAACTTAGTGCACTTTCAATGTCAGAGCGCTTCGTAAACCCTCGCAAATAGTTACGACATCTCAAACACACTTTACAGAATGTTCTTTTGTTGCCAGGATGCATGTTGAAGCCCTGCGTAGATGTTTCATATCCGAGGACAACAGAGCATGTTGGATTGAGCTTTATGAACAAGAGGATAAATCACTGCAACAAGGTCAAAGTCTATAATGCCAAACTGTGAGAGAACAGGCAATTCCGGTGTGGTGCTCCTTGTTCCCATTAAAAGCAGATTACCACGCAGGACACACTGTATGTGCACACACTCGCACAGTACGACATTGCACAGATGATTCACATGAACTCGGGAATGTCCATCGTCCCAGTTTGGGGATTAGCAGATCCTGTACTAAGACTTGGTGATAAAGTATTTTTATGATGATGTTGCTGGTGATTATGAATCGAAGCAACATTGAGTATTAATACTTTAATGCACTTCGATTTGGCCAGTATAAGTGTGTCATTAAATTAGATCCACAGTGTTTACTTAAGTTGGTAAGTTGGTAAGGGTGGTTTCTGCAATGGAAACGAGGCTTTATCACAGATCACTGACTTCCACTTCCTCTCCTGCTTTGTTTCCCGCTCTGTTTGCTCTCGGTCCAGGGCTCACTGGTACCTCGTGGTGATCTGTTTTCCCGGTCTGGAACGGTTTGAGTGTGTGCCGTGGAGAAACAAAGTGTCCCAGGATGGGAGTCCGACAGCCAAAGCGAGCTCTGCAGGAGACTGTCAAAGAGGTCTCACACACACATCAACATGGTTATTATAGTGAACTAAAACTTAAACCAGAAAACATTTTTGTTACTTGAAATGACATTAACTAAAATGAAATAGAATTTTAAAAAGTAGACATATTTTATTCCAGCTAGTTGCCAAGGCGACATTTCTCATTTTTGTTTAGTTTAACTTGAAGTACTAAAATAACTAGAACTAAATAAACTAAAACTAATCAATACAATTAATAAAAACTGTATAAACATATTTAAACAAAAAAATGAAACATTACAAAAACTAACAGAAAATTAAAAATAACACCATAAATTATAACAAAATAGTTTATCAGTAATACTTGGCACTGCATATAAATAAACAAGTTTTTATTTCATTTATTTTATTATATATAATAAATTATTCTTATAACTTTAATAAAAGTGTTCCAAGGTTGAGGTTAATTGATGCAATTAACTCTACACAAAAATATTTTAATATTTATTAAATAATTAGAAAATATTAGTAAATAGTTATTAAATTTTCATAAAAAATATTTTAAAAGCTATTCTTTCAAACGTCAGATGTTCTTAGGTCAAACTTTTAAGGAAAAATTGTGCAGGTATTCCCTTTAAAATATGGAGAATGTGTTAATATTTACAAACATTTCCCAAAGTGAATTCTTTAAAAAATAAGCAATAATAGATTAGGAAATTTCTTCTGATTCATTTTGAAATTAGTCTCAATGCATTTAATTTTTTTATGCCAAGTTAATTTTTTGTTAGATAGTTTTTAAACATATCTTATAGTTGTCTCTCCAAAGACCAAATGTTTTGTGCCTTTATTGTGAAGTGACACCAATTTGTAAAAATTAAACCAAAAAGGACAATTAATAATAATAATAATAATAAAAAGTTCTTTGAGAATGTTTGTTTTCTGTATTTCCAGACAGTTCACAGCAACCAAAAGGAAATGGATTGAAGCCGAGTGAGCCAAGATCCCACAACCTGCCGGTAATCTCACTACACGCACAGTTTAAATGCTAATACCAATGAATATCATCAGATATTTTTTGGATAAAGTAAATGTTACAGTTGGTATTCATTTTGAACTTCAGTTTATGAACTGATTTTCATGAAGCAGTCTGATGGGTTTTGTGTGTTTTTAGGATTGCACAGTGCACAGCTGCACAAGAAAGACCGTCGTGAGGAGGTACCAAACCAGTCTTCAGTATTCAATCGCTTCATCTTCCTCTTATACACGACAACATTAGTATTACGAATGTGCACTCACAATAGAGAATATCACGGGGGCAGACACTTTTTCATGGTTCTGTATTATCCTGCACTGCTCCTCAGGTCAGATTTGTTCCTGATCGGTTTGTCTCTTTCCCTGGTTCGCCCTCAGGCCCTGTATTCTGGTCATGGACTCTCTAAAGCTGTCGTACCACCAGCGGATCTACACGCTGTTACGCGAGTGAGTCCTTCGGGAGATCCTCTCTTATCTGGATTCATGTTTTATTGTGTTCGATCACAGATCACTGACTTCCACTTCCTCTCCTGCTTTGTTTCCCGCTCTGTTTGCTCTCGGTCCAGGGCTCACTGGTACCTCGTGGTGATCTGTTTTCCCGGTCTGGAACGGTTTGAGTGTGTGCCGTGGAGAAACAAAGTCCTTGTGTCCCAGGATGGGACTCCGACAGCCAAAGCGAGCTCTGCAGGAGACTGTCAAAGAGGTCTCACACACACATCAACATGGTTATTATAGTGAACTAAAACTTAAACCAGAAAACATTTTTGTTACTTGAAATGACATTAACTAAAATGAAATAGAATTTTAAAAAGTAGACATATTTTATTCCAGCTAGTTGCCAAGGCGACATTTCTCATTTTTGTTTAGTTTAACTTGAAGTACTAAAATAACTAGAACTAAATAAACTAAAACTAATCAATACAATTAATAAAAACTGTATAAACATATTTAAACAAAAAAATGAAACATTACAAAAACTAACAGAAAATTAAAAATAACACCATAAATTATAACAAAATAGTTTATCAGTAATACTTGGCACTGCATATAAATAAACAAGTTTTTATTTCATTTATTTTATTATATATAATAAATTATTCTTATAACTTTAATAAAAGTGTTCCAAGGTTGAGGTTAATTGATGCAATTAACTCTACACAAAAATATTTTAATATTTATTAAATAATTAGAAAATATTAGTAAATAGTTATTAAATTTTCATAAAAAATATTTTAAAAGCTATTCTTTCAAACGTCAGATGTTCTTAGGTCAAACTTTTAAGGAAAAATTGTGCAGGTATTCCCTTTAAAATATGGAGAATGTGTTAATATTTACAAACATTTCCCAAAGTGAATTCTTTAAAAAATAAGCAATAATAGATTAGGAAATTTCTTCTGATTCATTTTGAAATTAGTCTCAATGCATTTAATTTTTTTATGCCAAGTTAATTTTTTGTTAGATAGTTTTTAAACATATCTTATAGTTGTCTCTCCAAAGACCAAATGTTTTGTGCCTTTATTGTGAAGTGACACCAATTTGTAAAAATTAAACCAAAAAGGACAATTAATAATAATAATAATAATAAAAAGTTCTTTGAGAATGTTTGTTTTCTGTATTTCCAGACAGTTCACAGCAACCAAAAGGAAATGGATTGAAGCCGAGTGAGCCAAGATCCCACAACCTGCCGGTAATCTCACTACACGCACAGTTTAAATGCTAATACCAATGAATATCATCAGATATTTTTTGGATAAAGTAAATGTTACAGTTGGTATTCATTTTGAACTTCAGTTTATGAACTGATTTTCATGAAGCAGTCTGATGGGTTTTGTGTGTTTTTAGGATTGCACAGTGCACAGCTGCACAAGAAAGACCGTCGTGAGGAGGTACCAAACCAGTCTTCAGTATTCAATCGCTTCATCTTCCTCTTATACACGACAACATTAGTATTACGAATGTGCACTCACAATAGAGAATATCACGGGGGCAGACACTTTTTCATGGTTCTGTATTATCCTGCACTGCTCCTCAGGTCAGATTTGTTCCTGATCGGTTTGTCTCTTTCCCTGGTTCGCCCTCAGGCCCTGTATTCTGGTCATGGACTCTCTAAAGCTGTCGTACCACCAGCGGATCTACACGCTGTTACGCGAGTGAGTCCTAGATAGTTTTTAAACATATCTTATAGTTGTCTCTCCAAAGACCAAATGTTTTGTGCCTTTATTGTGAAGTGACACCAATTTGTAAAAATTAAACCAAAAAGGACAATTAATAATAATAATAATAAAAAGTTATTTGAGAATGTTTGTTTTCTGTATTTCCAGACAGTTCACAGCAACCAAAAGGAAATGGATTGAAGCTGAGTGAGCCAAGATCCCACAACCTGCCGGTAATCTCACTACACGCACAGTTTAAATGCTAATACCAATGAATATCATCAGATATTTTTTGGATAAAGTAAATGTTACAGTTGGTATTCATTTTGAACTTCAGTTTATGAACTGATTTTCATGAAGCAGTCTGATGGGTTTTGTGTGTTTTTAGGATTGCACAGTGCACAGCTGCACAAGAAAGACCGTCGTGAGGAGGTACCAAACCAGTCTTCAGTATTCAATCGCTTCATCTTCCTCTTATACACGACAACATTAGTATTACGAATGTGCACTCACAATAGAGAATATCACGGGGGCAGACACTTTTTCATGGTTCTGTATTATCCTGCACTGCTCCTCAGGTCAGATTTGTTCCTGATCGGTTTGTCTCTTTCCCTGGTTCGCCCTCAGGCCCTGTATTCTGGTCATGGACTCTCTAAAGCTGTCGTACCACCAGCGGATCTACACGCTGTTACGCGAGTGAGTCCTTCGGGAGATCCTCTCTTATCTGGATTCATGTTTTATTGTGTTCGATCATGTCAGAGAACTAAATGTGCCTTCATTCTGAACTCTTAAAGAGTACATTCCTGTGATTCCCCTGTAAACGTCACCTCATCCCGCAGGTATCTGCAGGTGGAATGGGAGGTTCGGAAAGAAAGCGCTCGAGCTTTTACCAGTGAAAGCATAGGCGTGAGTCCGTGCAGGGTCCCGCTGCAGGACAACAGCAGCGACTGTGGCCTGTACCTGCTGCAGTATGTGGAGAGCTTCCTGCAGGTACCTACATACTGGGTTGATGCCAAAATATTGGCATTGCCCCGATACCTTGTGAACCATGGTGCATTTTTTACCGGGTCAGAGCTTTTTTTAATTTCTTCAATGCTGAATGTCAGAAACATTAGTCATCCAAGTTACCTGACATTTCGCGGTCTGCCGTTCAGTGGGATTTTCAGTAATGCAAGAGATTTGGATCTCCGGAACTCAAGTTACACCTGTTTGCTTTGCAGCCTTTAGTTGAATCCTGGTTTGTATTAAAGCACATACTGCACTACAAATGGTAAACTGCATACTTTTAAGTATCAAGTCCGCTGGTATGGAGGTTTTGGGACAAACAAAAATGTATATAATTGTATTTATTTTTTTTATACTTTATTTTATTTTTATTGAAATATATTAAATATATGTGTATATGTTAAATATATTATATTTGAATATTTTAAGTATATTAAATATTTATATTATATATACTGAATGTTGAATATTGGATTATATTAACAGTATTACATATAATGACATTTTATACAATATTAACTCAAATTTACTTAAAAAATATTTTAATTTTAATAACAGGCCAGAGAAAACCAACCCTATATATATATATTATAAAAACAATAAATATTAAAATAATTTTAATAAATTATATATTCATCCTTTTGTTTAAAGGGGTCCTATTATGCTTTTTCACTTTTTTAATTTTAGTCAGTGTGTAGTGTGTATGTTTGGCATAAAAAAGATCTAGAAAGTTACAAATCTCAAAGTCCACTCCAAAGGGAGATATTTAGTTAAAAAAAAAATCAATTTTCAAGAACTACAGCAAACGGCTCGTTTGGACTACAGCGTTTGGTTTCCGGGCTTTATGATATCACAAAGCGGCTCATTAGAATTTCATTACAAAGAATTCCCGCCTACAGAAATTTGAATGGTTGGGGGGTGGGGAGGGGCGAGGTCGTGGTTAGAACGCTTGGTTGAGTGAGCGCATGAGCGCATATGCGGTTCTCATTTCCAATCCTCGCGTACCCCCCGCTCTGCACATTTTGTATGTTTCTCTTATTGCTTCATACGTTTGTTATATTTGACTGTAAGTGCCCTGCGAAGTGGACATCACTGGATATTCCTCCATGATTCCAGTTTGAAGGGAGCGTATATGTTCCATACAAAGGGCATTTAAGTGTGCGAGACGTGAATTTAAATTGTATTTATTTACAGAGGTATATTATGTCCCACTTCACGCTTCTCTAGTAAGTTTTGTTTGTGTGTGAAGACGCTGCAGGCAGTGGCGTAGCGCAAATCTGTAAATGAATATTCCGAAGTGAAGTAAACTTCAACGGATTTCCCCTGCTCAGGGAGTAGGGAGCAATGGACACTGTGTAGGGACCATGTCAATCGGAACACAGTTCATGCACGGAGCTCACTTCTAACGAGATGATGATCTGAATCAGGTGTGTTAACAAAGAGAGACGTGCAAAACATGAAGAGCGGGGGTACGCACGGACTTGAATTGAGAACCGCTGGTCTAGAACAATTCTTACAAATATTAGACGACGTAGCTGGGCGCCGCGGACAGACGCCGAATAAAGGTGTGCTACACTCATAGAAAATAATGTATTTTAACTTTAACGATGTGGCGCGACGCTGCGCTTCTCGTCCGGTGCGCGACCGCCTGAAACGCGTTTTTTTTTTTCACTTCAGAAAGCGAATGATGTGTCAGGACAGTGGTTGCAATGTACTTTTTAACTCTGTTCCTGAGCATTATAACCCCAATTTGCTATCGTGTGCTGCGCATTTTACTGAGGACAGCTTCCATAACACGAGTGAGTAGTGCCGGATTCTCCAAAAGCTTTTGTTGAAAAACGGAGCAAGAGGCGGGGCAGTACTGAAACATCGTCTAAGCTGTTCGCCAATCACAACGCACTGGGACAGCTAACCAATCACAACACATTCTGTTTTTCAGAAGGTGGACCTTCATCAATATTCAAATGAATTTAAACAAGTATATATTGTTCAATCTCTCTCGCTCCATGTTTGTGTGTGTATTGAATGAAATGTATATTAATATACAATATAATTTAATATGTTTAATAACATAGATTAAAAAGGTTTAATCAATTTATATATATTAAAGTATATATTGATATTAATTATATTGAATTGTGAATGCATTACTAAATATTAAATACATATTTTATACAATATTATCTCAATTTACAAAAAAAATTATTCTTGATGCTAGGTCAGAGAACTATTGCAAACCCATTCTATGCTGAAAACAAGGGATTTTTATTAGCCAGTAAGCATGCATATATGCAAATTCACAGAAATAGTATGCCATCAGTATATGTTGCATCTGTGCAGTGTTGCAATTTAGTGTTGGTATTTGCAGTCTTTCTTGATGCCAAATGGCAGTTTTATGTAGTTGTAGATCGGTTCTTGGTTCATTAAACTTCCACTCAATGCTTCTTTGTGGTTTTTCCGCTCAGAATCCAGTGGTGCACTTTGATCTCCCGCTGCGATTGGAGCATTGGTTTCCACGGAATCAGGTGCGCAGGAAGAGGGAGGAGCTACGGGAGCTGGTGCTGGAGCTGTACCGGAGACAGGGGGGCGGGGCCGAGCAGAGCGCCAAATAAAAACAGCCGGAACATGCCCTCTCACTAAAAAAACAACTATTAGGGTCTACTATTAGGGTTTGTTTTCTTTCTTTTTTTTCTACTGATTATCAGATAAGGGATATATTTATAATTTAACTTTGTATTTATTTGTATTAAAATGGTTTTTAAATGTTCAGTTTCATCTGTTTTATTGATTTCCCCACAAACAATGTAGGTTATTTGAATAAAAAAAAAAGAGCTGAATATTTTAAAATTGAATTGGGATTTTGATATATTGGATATTTATATATATATATACACACATGGTTGGATATACAAATCAGTTTTTTCCCCACAATAGTGAGTTTCTATCTCACAATTCAGACCTTTTTTTTTTTTCTCACAAATCTGACTTTTCATAGAATTGCAAATTTATATATCTCACTTTTCTGACTTTATAAAAGACTTAAAAAAAAATCTGACTTTTTTTTTCTCAAAATTGCAATTGCGGGGGGGAAAAAATCCAAATTGTGAGATGCCAAGTCGTAATGACCTTTTTTTTTTTTTTTTTTCGCTCCATGTTTGTGTGTGTATTGAATGAAATGTATATTAATATACAATATAATTTAATATGTTTAATAACATAGATTAAAAAGGTTTAATCAATTTATATATATTAAAGTATATATTGATATTAATTATATTGAATTGTGAATGCATTACTAAATATTAAATACATATTTTATACAATATTATCTCAATTTACAAAAAAAAATATTCTTGATGCTAGGTCAGAGAACTATTGCAAACCCATTCTATGCTGAAAACAAGGGATTTTTATTAGCCAGTAAGCATGCATATATGCATATATGCAAATTCACAGAAATAGTATGCCATCAGTATATGTTGCATCTGTGCAGTGTTGCAATTTAGTGTTGGTATTTGCAGTCTTTCTTGATGCCAAATGGCAGTTTTATGTAGTTGTAGATCGGTTCTTGGTTCATTAAACTTCCACTCAATGCTTCTTTGTGGTTTTTCCGCTCAGAATCCAGTGGTGCACTTTGATCTCCCGCTGCGATTGGAGCATTGGTTTCCACGGAATCAGGTGCGCAGGAAGAGGGAGGAGCTACGGGAGCTGGTGCTGGAGCTGTACCGGAGACAGGGGGGCGGGGCCGAGCAGAGCGCCAAATAAAAACAGCCGGAACATGCCCTCTCACTAAAAAAACAACTATTAGGGTCTACTATTAGGGTTTGTTTTCTTTCTTTTTTTTCTACTGATTATCAGATAAGGGATATATTTATAATTTAACTTTGTATTTATTTGTATTAAAATGGTTTTTAAATGTTCAGTTTCATCTGTTTTATTGATTTCCCCACAAACAATGTAGGTTATTTGAATAAAAAAAAAAGAGCTGAATATTTTAAAATTGAATTGGGATTTTGATATATTGGATATTTATATATATATATACACACATGGTTGGATATACAAATCAGTTTTTTCCCCACAATAGTGAGTTTCTATCTCACAATTCAGACCTTTTTTTTTTTTCTCACAAATCTGACTTTTCATAGAATTGCAAATTTATATATCTCACTTTTCTGACTTTATAAAAGACTTAAAAAAAAATCTGACTTTTTTTTTCTCAAAATTGCAATTGCGGGGGGGAAAAAATCCAAATTGTGAGATGCCAAGTCGTAATGACCTTTTTTTTTTTTTTTTTTATCCTGTGGTGGAAACAAGCTTCTATATATACATATATATGGATGGATGGATTCCTGGATACAGATTCCAAAAGTTGAGTACTTGTAATTAGAGTATATTACCTTTTGAAATGGTAATAGTGCCATCTCTACAAAAAGCAGTGTGTTCCTGAGAGTTCAAGCAGCACTGAAATCCCCATAATGCACTTATTTGCTCCAATAAAGAAAAAAAAAAAGAACATAAAAGCGGCCCTTTTTCCAGAGGCACTAGAGAACATGAGCGTTTGTGATGAAATTGAAACAAAGCATCGGCCCGCTTTCTCGTGTGTTTGTTTGATTTGGCCGGAGTTCAGCTGGACCCCTCACTGCCTACTAAAATAATGATAAACATCATAAACTTTATTTATCCAGTACCTGACATATATTTAAAATGCTTTTCATTAATGGAAAACTTTAAAAGTAGAGAGGGATGAAAAGGAATGAAAGATTTATTTATTTTTTTAAGAAAATTAAAGTTCACTTTAACTGTACAGGCATTATCAGCCCCTGCTGTGCGAATTTAAGCATTTTGTTGGAAAAAAGGTTTGATGGCCAGTGCTGATTGTTTTTTCATGTGCATTTTTCTTCCAAGGAAAATAATTATTCGTATTAATTGGATTCATATATTACACACACACATACACATATATGTATATATATACAAGACTGGCCCAAGCATCAGTGCAACCATATATATATATATATATATCATGTGGGAATATAGAACTTATTTTAAGCATATCTGGCCGAAAATGTGCTTAATTGTCAAGATTTTCTTCATATAAAATATTGTGTCTATTTAGAATGTTTTTTTCCGGTTGTTTTTAGGGTGAACTTTGACCCTTTATTTCATGTATTTATCATAGAATGATTTTTATTAAAAATAGTATTGTATATGAAGCCGCTAGCTCATGAACGCACTAGGATTTGGAGGAGAGCAGGAGTGTGTTGTTCGGTGCAGATGGGTGTTGTTCAGGTGGGAATGGGATTTAAAGCGTCCGCTGCTGGGTTTTTCTCTCGCTAATCCAAAGGTTGTTTACTGGAAGATTATTTCTCGGGGTAGTGAAGGATTCCTCAAGGAAAATTAAGAGATTATTGCTGTACAAGAATGGCCACTTGCCATATCTTTTTTTTGTTAGTCTAAAAATGCCCCCTAAAATTTAGTAGACCTTTCCATTGTTTCTAGTTTTTCTATTTCATTATTATTATTATTATGTATTTTTTTTTTATTATAGTGCGAAGAAGCTTTTAATGCACTTTTCATTCAAATTGGTTTGCTGATAATATAATTTCTCAATTTCAAGAAAATATATAAATTAAATTAGAAAATGTAATATGGAATACATTTGGACACCCACTGTATCCAGTATATGATTTGTGTTTATTAATAGAAGTACTGAGCCTCCCGCAGTGTGTGGCCTTAAACTCAAGGCCTGACTGGGATGCTGTGCTGGGATTTAGGATCAGTGTTGGGTTTTCCCCTAATCACGCCTGACAATGGAAGTAGCCTGATTGAGCCGATGTCAGGCCCACTACTCCAACTTTACACTATACGGCCCTAGATTAGTTAATCTGGACTCTGAGATTAGAGCTGAATTAGCCTCTGAAAAGAAGAGATTTCACACACCCCCCTCAACCTTGCTTCATATACGCCATAATCTACTCTGACAACTACGCCACTGCTTTCTGGTTCTAGAAACAAGGATCTGATTGCCGAAAACATATAAAAACAAAACCAAGAATGTCTTTTTTTTGTTGTTGTTAGTAGTTTTGGAGTTTAATTGCCCCTGTCCCCATTCACTTTTATCGTGTGGAAAAGAGCTGCCAGAACATTCTGCAAAACATCTCTGTTCAAAATATTTTGGCTATTTCTTTAAGAAGTGCATATGAACTGTATGTAGCTTTCTGCTAAATCATATCAACCAAGTACAGTACATGTGAATGGAAGCGACTGAAGATGAAATCCTTATCTGACTCTCTGGATAGTCGCCCAGATCTCTGACAGGCGAGCGTCCAACGACTTGCCATTTTATCCAATTTACAATGTTTAACCATTAAACCTTCTTGAAATGTCACCATCACTGTCTGGTGCTAACTTTGTCCTTTACACTTGGATGGCAGACATAGTGTTGTGACAAAGAAAACAGAAGCTTTGTTCAGGTCTGTCTGAATTCAATAGGTCAAGATGTTGGAGTGCTGCGGTGACGACCTGCTCCAAACCTTCCTTGCTTTTTCTGTTAGCTTTTTTAATTCAGGTGAAGCCAAAGTTACCTAAACGCTTACACAACTTCCTGCTGAAGTAAGGAGTTGTGATAACTGAACCCGTGACTATTGTGATGATGTCTATTCCCAGAATTACTGTTCGGCTTGATCATCATCATCATCATCATTTTTTTAAATCTTTAAAAAAAATTAAGGTCACATTAAACCGTTTTGAAACTATCATGCGTTTACAAATATATCATACTAATATTGTTTTTAGTTTTCAGTGTTGTTATCATTTCACTAAAACCAACAACAGCAATAATAATGATGATAAAAAGTTTTCAATAATTGAAATAAAGCTGAAATAAAATAGTTTAAATATTTACTATTGAATTATTGGTACTGAATATTGATAACAGTTTTAAACGTATGAAACCTGGTAACTGATTTAAGTTAGAAGTTTAAGTACTACAGATAATTATAACTAATAAAATACAAGTTAATTAAATGAAAAAAAAATACTAAAACTTAAATTAGAATGAAAAATAAAAAATATTAATTAAAAATTACACCTATCGGCAAAAGACCACGAGAACCAGACGAGTCCTCTGCACAATCTGACCTGTGTTGCAGCCTAGAATTAAACCATGTCATGCTGGTTTCATCTGGCCAGAGGAGACCTGGCCCCTCGACTGAGTCTGGTTTCTCCTAAGTTTTTTCTCCATTTCTGTCACCGATGGAGTTTTGGTTCCTTGCCACTGTCACCTTTGGCTTGTTTAGTTGGGGACGCTTGACTGATTGCACAGACACTATTGGAAGTCTGCTTTGACACAGTATTGTATAAAGCATTATATAAATAAAGGTGACTTGACAAAATTCAAAATATTATATATATATATATATATATATATATATATATAATACTAAAATAACACATCTTTAAATTAACCTTTATAACCGTTTTTTCAATAGCTTGAAAAAAGCTTCAAAAGAGCTTATGTTGATGTGTGAAGAAACAGAAACATCAAAGAAAATCATATTTGTCTTTTTATTTATTTACAATCATTTACAATTGTCAAATAATTTAATTGCATGCCTTTAGGATACATAAAATTGATAGTCTTAGCAAGACAATGGAGCATGTTATTTTATTACCAATAATAAGAACAGGAACAGGGAAAAGATTTAAAAAAAAAAAAAAAAAAAAGTTTCCACCGCAGAATGAATGGTGATTTGAGATGTGGTGGAAATTACATTTATTCATGACAGCGGAAATGCATCTTACGTTAATTTTGGTGAAGAATTCCGAAATTAGTTTTGGTGCATTTTGGACACTGTTAGTAGGATAAGTGAAAAGAATGAATGGAGTACAAAGTGAAAAAGAAAGAGAAAAAAAAGCTACAGAGATGGCAGATGTCACACAGGGTTTGATCTGTCACATCCCCACCGCCTGCTTCCCGTCAAACACCCTTTACCATCAAACTCAACGGATTTAAACCAGAGTCCATCAGCTCAGTGTCTGAACCATCTGGCAGTCTTAACATTCATCTCTCTCTCTCTCTCTATCTATCTATATCTGATTTCCAATGTGCTAAACTTCAAAACTCACTTCAAACTGCCCAAGTATCCTTTATAAACTAACCTTTCAGACAAGCAAGCATTCAGAGTTTCTCTTTACGAACACTGATTTAGAATGAATTCAATGCAATATACGTTGAATGATCATCTGTGGTTTTAATATCCTCCACCGAACCATTGATACCTTACGAAACCTGGAATTGTTTGGCCCACGCTTGTGCCATCTGTTCATACGATCCCTGCCATGATGGAATACACCCAAAACCCATTAAAGATGAAGTCCCTGTAAGCTGCGCCGTCACAGCACGTGGCAAACTTGTAGACAAAGGGCTAACCCTACAAGATGTCACATCTAGTCAAACACTTGGTCTTAGCAAGAGATCTTACATGGTAGATTGTGCAATTAATCGTGTATATTTCAACTCTTCGAATTGAAATCCCATTACACCCAATGGCAGCAATGGAGAACAAGGAAGACACTCTCATAATTGAACTCCTCAATGGATCAGACCGCAAATTACGGGACTGTATTTCGACATCTCGGCAATCCAGACAGATCGTACAGGTGGGCAATGAAAGAGTATCACTGACTTCTCGACAAGCTTCCTCAGAAGAATTAACAAATAGGATTAGTGGGCAAGAAAAATCTCCCAAAGAGCCATCTGCTAAGCCGCATGGGGAGACGTCAGCTCAAAGCTACATGATCGCATCCCTCTGTGACAAGGAAAGGATGTTCTGACAATGCAGACTAATTAATTCTACTCTCCACAAGTTGTTTTTGGGGCTGTAAGGAGGGATGCCCAAATTTGATCAGTCAGTGAACTAAAAATTTAAGACTTTTTCTCTAAAGTGTCCCGGGATAAGGAATCGTTATGCCTGATCTGTCTTTTAAATGCATTTGGTGGGTTTTGGTATTGTTGTTGACCGGACATTGTTCCTTAGATGCAGGTATGTATCTACTCTACAAGAAGGCCTTGAGGAGTTTTGTGATGCTTACAATCTTGTCACCATGTGTTCTTTGTTCTTCATCAGATTCTGGAACTCACAAGGATTATTTACCAAATGGATATAAAACTTTTTCGGACACCAGTGAAGTTTTGAATCACTCGTTGGTGCCAGTTAAAGGTAAAACCGCGAGTTACATGTCTGGTGAAGGGAAGATGGCTCTTTCTAGACGGAAAAGAGACCTCCTGTTTCCCAGTGGAGTTAAACTTTGCTCACATGAGACGGTGCAACAGGCAATACAGAATCATCTCAACTACTTTCACCTGCGAGGTAAGAACCAGACATTTTGTTTTTACTTTCTTTTGAAGGATTCTGGGATAGTCGCTAAGAATGGTAATTGTAAGGTACAGTACGTTGCAGATGACTTCTATAGTGTAAATGGATGCTCATTATGTGAGAAAAATGAGCTCATACTTCTCTACTTTTCATCAATAATAAACTAAGCCAACCTGACCGGTTCCATTAACATCCAAGTAACCGCATATTTGACCACAGTTTCGAAACGTCAGAAACACACGGTCTCTTTGTCTCTGTCTTACATATAATTGTGCACAAATATTCAGACGCACTCAACACACTTTTCCACATCATGCTCTTTCTAAGCTTCACATATTAGCCTGTGAAGTTAGATACAATCAAAGTATTAAACTCTATTGGAGACCACCGCTGAGAATAATGTTTCTCGCTGGTGCATTAATAGGACCCAGATGACCCTAGTGAATCTAATTACGACAACTCGAGAACCAAGTGTTGCTGTTTTACATAAAGTTTATTCTTGCAGTGTGTCAGTGGAAAGTTGATTACGTTTAGCCACGGAACCCTATTAAAGGGCACTCTGATGCTTTTTTACATGTAGAGCGGGGTCCAAAAGTCAGAGACTACTTGTGATTGTGTCTGGTTTGCATTGTTATAAATGAACACAAATACAATTTGTGTGAAACACTGATTTAAAATAATAATAAAAAGTATCTGGTGTTCCCCCACTGTATATGCCAAAGAAATTAATTCACCCAAAAATGAAAGCAAAAATATATTTTTTCTTACTGTACACTCTTAAAAATAAATGTTCCAAAGGTTTTTTTTTTTCACAGTGATGTTCATAGAAGAACCATTTGGGTTCATTAAAGAATATTTCCGTGAACATTTAAAAAATCTAAAGAACCTTTTCCCACTCTAAAGTACCTTTTGTGCAATTTTGTTCTTCATGGAACCATAAATGCCAATGAAGAACCTATATTTTTAAGAGTGTATATAGCCTAGACATTCAACTCAATAACTTCTCTAGAGTTCCATGGATAAACAGAAATCAAATGGGTAAATAATGACAATTTTTATTTTGGGGTGAACTGTCCCTTTAAGGCTGATAATAAAGGTGTGGCTGTCAGCAGGGGGCTTGAGATGTCCGAAAAAGCTGTTAAAGTCAATTGCTGTCAACATGTATCGTTCCAGTAGGAAAGGCCAGAATTCCCCATTTCTACCCCATTGCTACTGAATCACTGTAGACGGCGATAAGATCCTTCACTCTGCCATGAAAACTTGTGACCTTTGCCTTCCTACGCACTTCTGTTAGTCGTCATACATAGTCGGAATGGCGGGCAGATGTAGGTGGAACATTTTGACTGGAGGTGGAAAATGTTAGCAAGGGTTAACATCTCCCATCTGCGCATTTAATTTTCCACTTGTAGGGTACATTGAGAAAGTATGCGGCACGTACCGAAATAGTAATTTTGGTTCACAAATTGAGAAATAAAAGAAACTAAGTTTGTCTGGAGCAATTGACGTGTGAGGATAAGGATAAGAGATGGTTCCATTATGTTAGCTATTGCTTTTTCTTTATTTAATTTAGAAATAAAGAAAAAATTGTTATTTCTGTATTTGTCTCTTCTAAATGAAAGGGGTATCCATTCAAAGTGATGTCAAATTCCACTACAGCTCATAGTTCATAGCTGGTGTTTTGGCAGATTATTTCTTCTCCACTGTTTACAGTTCACTAGTTCTTTTCCAAAACCTAGCAAGCTGCATTACTGTCTGCTGTCTACACTGGCATCATCATCATAACTGCAATTGAACCTCATAAGTGACTGATCTAGAGTGCACTCATAGACAGCAACTCTACAAAGTGCATAGTTTAAATGGCAACATAGGTTAGCATGACGCTAAAGCTAATGCAGTGATGCACTAAAAATGTTATACACCATTTGTCAAAACATATTGTAAAGATATTGAGAATTGTCAAAAATAGGTAAATTTTCCTCAATGTTTTGGCTGCTTTACTGTTCCTGTTTTTTTCCCTACATTTAAGAGCTTATGTGTGTTTACATTGTATGGGTTGGCATGCTTATGGGTATCTGTAGATCTGTTTGCATTTGTTTGTGCCTTAGTATGCCAGGAAACAATTTGGGAGGCTTTCAAAATCTTCTGGGATCGCTTACCTGAGAAAGAAGAGTACCAAATCTGGATGAGGAAATGTCAAAATAGTAGTGTTAGCGTGTTTGACATTGGCCGGAGCTTTAGCCAGTCAGCTGAGCACCTTACTCTGATTTCAAGTGTAAGTATACTTGTTTATGTCATGGTACTTAACAAATAACTCTTAAATTAAAAGAGAGAAACAAAAAACTACTTTATGGTATTTTGCAGAGGGTAGGAGCAGCTTCAGTGACATCAACAAGGTGAGAACTGCTTACAAACATTTCCATCATAATAACATGGTATTCTTTGAAGCACTTTGGAGTACCATGTTAATATCATGGTACTATGTGATATATGATAGGATAGGAATATGATAATATTGCAGGAAATACTTTTTAAGCTTTACACTGTATTGCATTTCATCACAAGTTGCTGTCAAACTCGGGTCAACACAGCGCACTTATCTTAAATCCATATTTCACATAATTATGTGCTATGTAGAAAAATACAGGAACCCACATTGCATTCCACTGTTTCTAAAGTAACAGTGTAATCACATTATTTTTCACTATATTTGTCTTATGATAGTGCGCCCACCAGCCCATGGCAACCTGAATGCAGGTAGGACTTCAAGCTCCCAAGCTACTTATAGGCATGAAACAACATAATTTGCATACAGTAGTACCGCTCTGCAGCCTAAACATTAAATAAATCTGCAAATGCACAGTGTGGAGCTCAGATTGTAACATATGTAACATAATACTTAGACTATATGAATAATCTAAAACACCAATTCTTTCTTTAGCAAGGCAGCTAAAGTAGCTAATTCAGAGCACACACTGGTGCTTTGCAGACAAAACCACCCATTAATAGTAAAAGCTGGATGCAGAACTCTGGCTTCAGACTGCAAATATTTCAGTCATACCTTTAGTCCCTGCTGAAGCTAGTTTACTTTCCACTAGCTTTAGAGACATAGCACTGATTATGGTTCAATTCATATCCTGAAGGGGAGAAACTAAACTTGGTTGCTAAACCAAGTTTAGATTTTGTAGATTTTGGTATGTTTAGATATGTTCCTGGCCTTAAAAACATTTATAATTATCTTTTCTTTCGCAGACATCAGACAAAGACTACTGCGCCAACACAAGCAAACGTGGCCACAACCCAACAAGGTCAGTCTAGTTTACTACATTGTTTGAAAAAAATATGCTTCTTAAACAATGGATCTGTGTTCCCACTCCCTGTGTTTATAAATACTTCAAAATAAGTAGCCAAAGTCTAGAAAGTCTTACTTCTATTGACTGAATTTTGCAGTGTGTTGATATAAGTTATGATCTGATATAGCTGTATTGTTAATGTCTGTATGCGACCCTGCAGTCATATCAACAGAGATCTAGTGCTCAATGTTTCAGGATATACACCGCTCTCAGAATAGACTTTAATCCTTTTTAGGTACTCAGAGACTTGTAATGCAGTAGAGGTGTCATGATCCTTAGAAATAGTTCTGCCATTTAGTCAAGTGTAACTAATTATTTGTGAATGGACTTGGCCTCAATGATAGGCTACATGTTTGGCCCTGATCCTGAAGACAAATAAGTGTACGCAATTAATGGGTGCAATTTACAATATGAAATTCAGAAATAATTCAAACTTCCTCTTATGACATACATTTTCTTTTTTCTGCCACTTCCTCACTCTCTTTCTTTCTCTTTCCTCACCCAGTCAGTATTCTGGTTCCTGAGGCAGTAACAGATTCACAGGACATCACACCACAGACCCCTGAAGACCAAATCTTATTCACCACTATGGCTGCAGAGCTTCAGATGACAATTGGAATCACTCCTGAGCCTGATCGTATCACAGCCTTTGAGGACTCGACAGGGATAAGCACTAGTTCACCTATAGAACTCACAAGTGTGGCCACTGTGAAACCTATTTCAGAACCTGAACTGGAGGTAAAACTGGATGCTACTGACAGTCCTGTCAAAATATTGAATTTTACCATTCAACATGAAGAGGTTGAAATAGTCTTAGAGTCTAAATTAATGACAACTGATAGAACTCCAGAGGAGTCTACTTCAAGAATGTATGATTATGAGATTCCCATGACCTTTGAGGACTTGCTAGGAATAAACACTTCTCCTACAGTAGTCACCAGTGATTTTACTGAAGAGCTTTATTCAGAAACAGAGTTGGGACAGGATGTTACAGATGGTCCCGTTAACACAGCAGGTGTTACCATTCAACATGAAGCTGATGTTGTCTCTGAGTTTACATTATTGACCACTGATAGAACTCTAGAAGATTATACTTACGGAAAATATGAGCATGATATTCCTGCAACCTTGGAGGCTTCACCCGGGGTAAGCACTAATACCCCTACGGAAATCATCAGCGAATTCACTGAAGAGCTTCATTCAGAATCAGAACTGGAGGTGGGACAGGATGCTACTCAGGGTCTGGTTAAGACAACAGGTGTTACTATTCAACATGAAGAGGTGGCCATTGTCTCTGAGTCTACATTAATGACCACTGATAGAACTCCTACTTCAGGAAATTATGAGTATGTTATTCCCACATCCTTTGAGGACTCAATAGGGATAATCACTATTTCACCTACTGAGCTCACAAATGAGGCCCTTGTGAGACATGACGTTACTGAGGGTCCTGTTAAGACAGCAGATGTTACCATTCCACATGAAGAGCTTGACATTGTCTCAGAGTCTACACTGTTGACCACTGATATAAATCCAGAAGATTCTACTTCAGGAAAATATGATTATGATATTCCCACAACTTTTAAGGACTTGCTAGGGCTAAGTAACAGTACTCCTACAGAAATCACTAGTGAATCCACTGAAAATATAATTTCTGTAGCTAAACTGGACATGGGGCAGGGTGCTACTAAAGGTCCTGTTAAATCAGTAGATGCTACAATTCAACATGTAGAAACTGATGTTGTGTCAGAGGCTACACTGATGTCCACTGGTAGAACTCCAGTAGGTTCCACCTCGAGAAAGTATGAGACAGATCTTCCTACAATCCTTAAGCACTTGCCAGGAATAGATACTATTGCTCCTGAAGTAGACACTCGAGAATCTACAGAAAATGTTATTTCAAAAACTGAGATTAATGTTGGATGGGGTGTTACCGAAAGTCATGTTAATTCCGCACTTGTTACCATTCAGCATGTAGATGTAGACGTCTCAGAAGCTAAAATTATGTCTACCGATAGACCTCCGGTAGATTCTCCTACAGAAATATCTCCTGTTCAGAATGTCTTACCAGAGGAGCCAGTGCAGACAACGCCTACAGAACTAAAAGAGGTTTTGCCTAATCCCCCCACAGAAGGGTTGCCAAAAGCTCTGACAGATAAGGATGTTGTCGAAATCACATATGTGACCACAGTGCCAGAACTTCTGTCACCCACTACACCTGTAAATACATCACCTGATGTTGTATCAACAGAGGATGAACCTAAAGACATTGAAATTGTTACATTATTTGACAAAAATGAGGAGGAAGAGACACCCTACACTAAACCTACACCAGAGATGACAACAAATGAAGAACTGCCAGGTACCATGACAGATTTTCCTACAGAAATATCTCCTGTTCAAAATGTCTTACCAGAGGAGCCAGTGCAGACAACTCCTACAGAATTGAAAGAGGTTTCACCTAATCCCTCCACAGAAGAGTTGCCAAAAGCTCTGACAGATAAGAATGTTGTCGAAATCACATATGTGACCACAGTGCCAGAAATTCTGTCACCCACTACACCTTCAAATACATCACCTGATGTTGTATCAACAGAGGATGAACCTAAAGACATTGAAATTGTTACATTACTTGACAAAAAGGAGGAAGAGACACCCTACACTAAACCTACACCAGAGATGACAACAAATGAAGAACTACCAGGTACCATGACAGAGAGTACTCATGAAGAGTCGAAGGAAAAACATGAGCCTATAAATGTCTCAACTGAGTTCGAAGAGGATCAGTTAGGTAAGGAAGAGGACATTATAACTGAGTCCCCAGAAGTTGCTGAGGTCACAGCTGGAGAGACACCTAGATTGACACAGGAAACTACAGAAGCTACTGAATCTGTGTTTACTGAGAAAGACATGCATGTTGATGAGGACATAACTACCATTGCGAGACCTGGTGAGATGACAAAAGAGGCAACAGAAGTTGATGGGGTTGAATTTGAAGACATTGACACAGACAAAGTGACAGTTCTTGAAAACACGCTTGAAGATTTAGTTGGAGGAACAAGTGAAGCTACTGCTGAATTGGGTGATGTAACTGAAGCTGTTATCTTAGAAGAATCATCTGAGGAAAGTCTTGAAGAAACTTCTACTAAAAGAACAGAAACTTCTACTAAGACCACAAGTCAAACCACAACTGGAATCACACCCAAGGCAACACTTGATACTACTTTTGACATTGGTACCCCTGAAACTGACATTGTAGAGTTTGTAACTAAAGGCATGGAAGATAAGCTAGAAGACACAACTAAAATGGATGAAGGTGATCTGGAAACAATTTTCAAAGTTGTTGAAGGCACAATGCCAGATCTTACTGTTAATAAGTTGGAAAAAGATATACTGACAACTGCCATAAACATGGACATACATAAAGTTACAGAGCCACCAAAAATTCCAGAGGACACACATAAAGTTACGGTGGAAATCACACATGAAGTCACAGATGTGCATGAGACCAGAGGAGACACCTTACCTGAGACACCTGAAGCTGCAACAGAGACACCGAAGGTCATTACAGAAGCTGATGTCATAAAAGAGACAACTCGTTTCATATCTCAAGCACCCAAAGTTATACTGAAGACAAGTGGAGCCATCTCAGAGACACCTGAGGTGACATCTCAGACACCTTTGTTGATATCTGAACTTTCAGAGGTGACTGAGAGAGTACCTGAAACACCTGAGATACATGTGGTCCATCCAGAACCTGCAGAGGACGACATCCCAACTCCTATCTTGAAAGTAGAGGATATCACAGTTGTACTAAATGACTTGACAACTACTATTCAAAAGACTTTCTCCACCACATTACAAAACTTGCCACAGGACATTTCTAATGATATTTTAGATGAAAACAGCAAGGTGAGCACATCAAATTTATTATAGACAATTATTTAACTTTAAAAATACACTTGTGTATATATTTTTAACTCCGTAATTGTGAGTTCCTCTTAAACATTTTTTTTTTTTGTATATAGATTGGAAATGAAATTGATGACATTATGGTCCGACCAGCACACCCTGTCGGTGATCATATTGTGGAGCTGAGTATTAAGATAAGAGGTGAAAGCTATGATGATGCTCTGAGAGATCCATCAAGTTACTACTATCAATATCTATCTGAACTGTTCATCGATAAGGTAAGTAGCATCTATACATTTATATATTTGGCGAATTAAATAATTAAATTATTAGAATACATAATCTCATGCCCATCAGGAAATATATATACAGTACTGTACATTAATAGCATCTCTTTTCTTTTGTTGAAGATTGAAGAAGTTTTTAAAAGGCTCCCAGGTTTCAAGAAAATACTTGTGCTTGAATTCAGGTATGATTTTTATATTAATTTATATGATTATGCATACAGATAAAAGCAATAGCATATATATATATATATATATATATATATATATATATATATATATATATATATATATATATATATATATATATATATATAAACACAGTACAATTACAGCTGGACAGTTATTCGGTTTAACTCTTTCTATCTGTCGCTCATTCTCACATAAAACAAATATTCACACGTGTGTGTGTGTGTGTGTGTGTGTGTGTGTGTGTGTTTGTGTTGTATTCTTAATATCATTCTTTTTTTTCTTAATAAAATATCTCAGGCCACAGAAGGACATTGAAGGGTAAGTATCCTAAATCTTAGTTAGCTCGAACTCTGGGTCTAAATGCATTGCCTTTATAAGTCACAGTTAATCACATCTCAAAATGAAGAAAACAGGCATTAATGTCGTTTGGGCTATCACTACTAATATTTCTGCAATGTTTCACCCAGGCCTGATAAATCCATCTCCCCACCCTGCCATATCACACAGCTGCATGACCCATATCTCCTCCAAACATCTAATGAGAAATTCATGTGCCTGAATTTTCCACCCACCATATGTAGTGTTTTATAGAGCGTTGCTCTGAAATCACTTTCACACTGTTTTCTTGGTAAGGTCATGTGCTTGCTGCTTCATTAGCCTTGTGAAATCAATTGATTGCAAGGATGGTCACACTCATTTTGGTGTGACATATGTGTGTGTATGTCAGTGGGCTATTTTGTCTGGCCAGTCGCCACCTTAAGTGGGAAAAGTTGCTGTGCTAAATGCATGCCCAGTTGCCAAGCATGATGGGATTAAATGCTAAATGTTCTTTGCTCTCAATTGTCATCGTGGTAGTGTTTCCCAAGGTTTGTCAGCAAGGCCTTGGTTAAACCACACAATGAATAACTGCATATTGTGAGCTCCAGGAGGCCCCTTAAACCACCTGTAAACAGACATGTTCTCACTTAAAACCATATAAAGCTAATTAGCATTTCTGGCGTGCCAAAGAATTGAATCTTCATGGATATTTTGTCTGTCGTAGGAGACACAATTGAGCTGGTCATGAACCCACTAGGTTTTTTAACCCTCTTAGAAAAACATGTGGACAAAAAAAATTAGTTCAGCTCAACAGCTGGCTGCTGAATATTCTGTAGCAAATTTGGTTGTTAGCTAGTAAAAAAAAAAACAGCTTAAACCAATGTCTCTAAGCCTGTCCATGCTGATTAAGTGGGTCTATTTTGATGATTCTAGAGAAATTTAGAGAGGTAACCATCACTTTTTATGCTGGTTAGACAGGGAGACCAGGTGGCTGATGAGTTAAAAGCAGCTTAACCAGGCTAGGAGACCAATCAGACCAACTTGGTTGTGCTAGGAGAACAACTAAACCTTAATCCATTTAAAACCACCAAGCCACCTTAGGCCATTTACTGTAAGCTGTGCTTCTCTGAATTTATTTTAATTTACTACTAGGCATAAGAATTATGTAAAAGTTCAATATGATTAAATATGACAAACTGACAAAAACAGATAGCAGGCTCCAACATGACAAACTCCTGCTGTACTGTAGGTGAAGCTGTTCTTTTGTTTATAAGAGTTGGAGTCATTTAATACATAACTCCAGTCTTGAGGCCAGTTTACAGCCAGTGAGGCCTTTGATGAAGCATATTATTATTATTATCATTATTTGACCGCAAAGAGTCACTGTTTTCTTTACATTCCTCAGAGGCCTGGCAGTAGTGGTGCACTATGCTGTGGTTCTTGAGGGCGATGGTGTGGGCATAAGTAAAGAGACCATGGATTACATAAACCTACATTCCAACATGGTTGAGAACTCCTTCACAGATCCTGATGAGCTACCTACTGTTGTCTACACCATCACTGACTTCCGAAACTACATCACCGAAGCCCTCCACAGGGAGAATTTCATCAGAAACACCACTCTTGAAGTGGACCCTGATTCTTTGCAACTGGAAAATGGTAGGACATTCTCTACACATTGTGGATCCATTATAGGGAACCCAAGAAGTGTTGAGCTGAGTGCTTCTTATGGAAGTTTCTTAGAATCATTCAGGTTCAAGTTTGTGTTCTGTCACAGTGGTATATTGTAAATTGTAGTAGAATGAACCCAAGATGCAGTATGTTGACAATGTTAGTATATCCTCTTACAATGCTTGGCAGTACACAGTTTTAACAGAAGCAAGGAGCCTTCATGGTTCTTATCTCTGGTTTTGGCAGACTAATCTTGCAGCCCTCAGAGCCAGTCTCTCTTGAAGAGATGCCAGTATGGGTATGAACTGTGCTTGAGCAGTTTTAAGTATAATTTGATATGATTTGTCTGTTTTGGCTTCACAGTGGAGACATTGCTGCCTTCCAAACCAACCAGCAGACCGCTTGACTCCAGTGACATGATGGTGAGTCAATGGTCATTGGCAGGACCACCCAGAAAACGGGTAACCATTACTGTCCAGTCCAGAATCCCTATCCAGAGCTGCAGTTTAGGATTTAGGGTTTTTTCACCTCATTGCTGTGCAATCACTTAAAGTGTGAATGTGAATCCTTCCAAAGCTGTTAAATGAAAAATGAGTCACACTAATGGCAATCACACGTAGGTTTTTGTTGTTACATGATAAGAAAGATTACCTTGCACATAAAATTGTTTTTCATGGCATGTCATTAAAACAGATTATAGCACAGCTATGGGATAATACGGCGGGTCTGTAAAACTATTCAAGTCAATTTTCCAGCTCAAGTATTCTCTAGACACAAGTAAGCATGCAATTTTATGAAAATCGTTTTGCTCAGGCATTATGAAATATTGAAAAGAATATGTTTTTAATCTCAGTATGACATATATTTATTGCAGAGGCCGAGCAGCTTTCTTCGCAGTCTGTAGTTTAATTAGAAAGACACATTGGATACCAAACATAGCAATAATCTTAGAATTTACTCTCAGTTTTTCCTCTTACATTTGACAAAACTGGCACTTTTTTCAATACCCTTATTAAGTAGATTTACTGTCTTGTTTTGGCTGGTGCCCATGTCTGTATCTGGAAACATGTGTTCTCTCAGGTAATAGTATGCTTGCCTCCAAAGACACATGTTAGTTACTTAAAGTTGATGTGAGAAGTTGATGCTTTATCTGATCTGTCCTGTTTAAGATGGATATTTGTTTGTGATCAGCTAGCTGTTGATGCAAATTATAACTAGTAGGGTGCATAAAACTAGTTCTATAGGAAAATCGGTCTAGCCATTTGTCCTATATTAAATAGTCAGTGGACCTATTTCAAGAAATACGAGCATAGCTCATTTCTGTGTAAAGTGTTTGTGAAACTATTCTTATGTAAATTGTCACACTGAATTAAAAGTGACAGTTTACGTAAGAATGGTTTTACGAATGATTTACGCAGAAAGTCATGCTGCTCGTGTTTCATGAACGAGGCCAGTGTGTGCAACTGACAGTGACCTAGTTCCAGTAGCACCTCACTCATTACTTGCATAAAACTAAAATGGTGTGAATAACTCATGAATGTATATGCAACCAGTTGTTATATATACAACATGACATATTCCAAATCTGCATGAAGGTTAAATGTTAATATGTGGTGTATGGAACAGCTAAAAACTGTCTTCTGGTCAAAAATGCCTTAGTCAATACCCCATCTAGGACCAGATCCTCAGGATGGCGTAAAGATCATGTGCATGTGTACTTTTTTAGAATGTCTATGCAATTTTTCCACTGACATTTTGTTTTAGGAAATTCGTTTGAGGAAAATTTCTTCCACTTACAAATGTACTTTTTTTTTTTTTACTCTTATTTTTTTTAAATGGCCAAATGGTGAGATATAATTTTAACAGCTGAAACATTAGGACATTCAGTGGACATAGGCCTAAGTATGGAAAGTTACAATGTCTTTTGGCTCATCTTTTTGTCAACAACATTTATGTAGACTTACCTTAAATATATTTGCTTTATGTCTCAATAATAATTTTACAGTTTATAGTAACTAACCATGACTGTTCAATCATTAAATCCTAGGATAATGTTCTTGCTTCTGAGAAACCACCAGATGTTACCAGGCAGGAATTATCCAACAATGACATCTCCATTACAAATCATGACTTCCTTGACCGCATTCACATGATAGATCCCTGGATGGATGGACAGAGTGAGGACACAAATGATGTAATCATCTTTGAGGAAAGTCCCACTCTGTCTCACACAGATGTGTCTATAAAGAACTTTGACATTGAGCGTACCTCTAAAATTGAGACATCAAGCAGTGCACCTGCTCCTGGTACAGAGAGTGAGTCTACTGTAATCTCTCACAAATTATTTCCCACCTAAAAATCAGTAATATGGTTCTAAAATCTTGTGTTCTTGTTTTAGACAATAGTATTGTTGAAGAGGAGGGATTCTTACTGACTGCAACTACAGTCAGTCCTATCACAGGCACAATTACTGTAGTTGCCTTACCTTCGGAATCACCTCACAAGTTGGAAGAGATCTCAATTTCTCCTGTGGAACCTCCTGATGTTGAGTTGACTACTCAGAGTGACTTGATAGACCTGGGTTCAGGCTCAGGTTTCTCTGGAGATCATCTAGGTCCTGACATTTGGCCTTGGGAGTCAGGAACACCAGAAGAAGTCTTGAAAGAAGATGAGGTACACCAACCTCAGGAAGATCAGGAATCTATAGTGGAACAGCTTGAGCCTCCCCACCAAGATCTGACACCCGAGGAGCCATTCTTGGACAGGGTTCTTGTGACACAAGACATTCGTACTAATCCTCACTACACAACAACTGACCAAGCTCCGGTTTTTTTGACTATGGAGACTTTGACTGTGGAGCTTTCTATGCAGACCCAAGTAGCCCCTGAACAATATGAAGACTATTTTCCAGATGAATCTACCACTATGGTTACACATGTGACCAGTCAACCCTCACTATATGTCTACACTTCAGCAGGAACCCAAGATGTGGATGCATCACAAAGTCCTGATACAATCAGTTCACCTGCTGATAAGGACTATACAGAACGACTTGTTACACCCACTGTGATCCCACCAAGCACAGCAGTAGCCATAGATGAACAAATTACTTCAACAGAAAACAAGCAGAGTCAGGAAACACTGGCCTCCACAACAAAGTCAAATGAAATGCCTTCAACCACGCAATTACCTATAATCCTAGAACTTGATACAGTTTCTGTGGAAGGTCCTACCACTTATTCAGAAGCTGTTGAGCTTCCTGTAACCGAAGGTATCATGGAGTTACCTGCACTCTTATGGCCAGAGGTAGAAGAATCAGATGAAGAAGTCAAGATTCTAGACGAGGAGATGGAAGTCATCAAGCTTATGCCTACGGAAAACCCAGTGACTGAACTCTCAGAAGAGGATTTAGCTGGGGATGAGATATTGGTCGCAACAACGGCCCCAATAACAATAGCTACTGAGGAACCAAGTGTAGATCATTCATCTTCCCTGTTTCCTGAGAATGACTCTCCGTTCACTCGGATATCACATTCATCAATAGAAGATGAGCCTTTACCAGAATCAACCACGGAACCTCTACATATCCAATCATCTACTCATTCGGTTCTTCAAGAGACGACTCCAGAGACTCCAACTGATGTGATACACACTTATATTGCAACTGTTGCAAAGGAGCCTGTTTTATCAGAGAATGCTGAAGATGGAGACTCAACTATAATATTTCAGTCATCCACAATGTCTGTCATTCCAGATGTTTCAGAACATACAGAGACCCTTAGTTCCACCACTGTACCATCATTTTATCAGTCAACATTCAAACCTACTATCCAGATAACGTCAGATGACTCAGTACAAGAGCACACAGCAGGATCAAGCCCTGACATCACAGGCCTCATCCTACCTACCAAACTAGTGAACTCTGACAGTACTACTCTGAAAGTTCCTGTTCCAGTAAACCCCAACATAACAGAGTTTGATGTTTCATTTGACATATTCCCATTTGATGGGCCAAACCATGATGAAGACGACGGTAGCGGATTTGCTCGTGGGGCTGACTTGGCAAGTATTGCCTTGCCAGCCAGTCCTGGAAGGGCGTTAATAGTGTTTTTCAGCCTCAGGGTCACCAACATGATGTTTTCCGAAGATCTGTTCAACAAGAGCTCTACTGAATACAAGGCTCTTGAGCAGCAATTCATGGAGTTGGTAAGATATATTTGTCACATTCATTCTTAGGTTATTACTGTGCTCTAATTTATGGAAAGCAAAACATCAGTAAAAAGGCCATGAGTTATTAATCACAACTGTTTTTATACATGTTCTTAGGCAGTAATGAGCTTAAGGAACCCAAATGGATGTTAGACAGCATGTTTGGGACTGATCACTTTAATTGCACTTTTTCATACAATAGTAGTGAGTGGTGACTGGTGGAATCTTTTGTGTTGCATGGAAATCTTCATTGATGACAAAATTTTCATTTTTGGGTAAACGATTCCATAAAGCATATTCTAAAGTTACACACAGGACAACATCAGTTTAGATTTGTTGATGTTTGTTGTAGAACATTAGGAGGGTTTGTTAGGGGCTTTGCATACTATCCGTTAACTCCATTAGCAGCTGTCTTTATGAACACTAACTAATGAGATAATTGGAATGGAATTAGACTCTTCAGTCACCATCTTGACTTCCATTAACGTCACTAGGTATGTGTGGCTCAGTATTGCTGCTTATTGGAATATGCTTTATTTTATTTCATTTTTTCTCTCTAGCTTGTACCATATCTACAGTCCAACCTCAGCAATTTCCAAAATTTAGAGATCTTGAACTTCAGGAATGGAAGCATTGTGGTAAACAGCAGGATGAAGTTTGGCAAGCCAGTTCCCCATGGTGTGACAACAACAGTGTACCTTATCCTAGAGGACTTCTGCAATACTGCTTACCAAACTATGAATCTTGCAATAGACAAATATTCATTGGATGTTGAATCAGGTAACTCAAAGTTTACATATACACTCAAAACACAGAAAACAAATTGGCGGATATGAAGACATGAGTGCATTTTTTGGCATTGCCTGTGGCCAACAATATTCACTAAACATAATTTGATTCTTTAAGGGGTAGAATGCCTGCCATATTATGCATTTTTGCCAATTCAAAGTCATTTTTAAATCCTAGATTTATTAGCACCAGTCACAAGTACTATTAGTACTATTTGTTATAGATTGTCACAGTTTGTGCACCACTTATGTTTCATTTGTCATATTTTAAGCCAAAATTGATGAGTAACAATTGTTTTGTTTTACTGTTTATTTTATTTTTATTTTTTTGTGTGCCACACAGGGAGGCTTTGTGACTCATATATGTTACAGGAGCCAGACTGATTGGCAAAAAGAAAAATTTCTTCAGCTGATACCAGTACTAAAAGGCTACTGAACAATTGTAATTGAACAGGCATTAATATGGGCAAAACATATCTTAGACTTACTTAGGGACAAGAATACATGTTTAGGGGACAGGTTTTTTTTTTGCCTTTGCCTTTGCCTTTGCCAATATGCAAATAGCAATCCTAAAATTGTACCAGAAAGATCGATAACCACATTCGCTGTGCATTTTGCTGGCACACCTCCAAAATGTGATATCTCAGATATCTCTTTTGAGCAATATTGAGCATGTTTCTTCTATGCTAGAGGACATAAGGTTAGGGTTTTCCAGTCTGGCTTTGGAAAACAATAGGCCTTGTTAGGATGAGTGATAAGAGATTGATTCTGTACTCCAGACAGATTAGAGGTGATTTATTCTAGTGAGACTTGTAGAGCTCAATGCGTCAGGCAAATGAGTCATATTTGTTTGTGTCCCTGTGTAAATTCTCTCTGAGCTCCTTTGTCAACACACATCTCTAATGACCAAATGCTGATGCCTTTGAAATCAGAAAATTGTCTTTGTTTTGATGCCACATTTGTAATGAATTGTAATAATGCTTTTTTTTCTTTTCTTTGCTGTGAGTATGTATAATTTGTCTTTTTCTTTCTGGTAGGTGACCAGGCTGATCCATGTAAGTTCCAAGCGTGCAATGAGTTCTCCCAGTGTTTAGTCAACCGCTGGTCAGGCGAGGCAGAGTGTGTTTGTAACGCTGGCTATTTTAGCGTGGACGGGCTGCCATGTCAGAGTATCTGCGATATACAAGAAGACTTCTGCCAGAATGATGGGAAATGTGACATCATACCTGGCAAGGGCGCAATATGCAGGTGTGTACTGTAAAAAAATCTCCTAAAGCAACAATACGGCCAAAAATGCAATTCACTGACCTTTGTTTTTAGGTGTCGAGTCGGTGAAAACTGGTGGTATCGAGGAGAACACTGTGAGGAGTATGTGTCAGAACCGCTGGTGGTTGGCATAGCCATCGCCTCAGTCGCGGGGTTCCTCCTCGTGGCATCGGGCGTGATTTTTTTCCTCGCCAGAACTCTGCGAGACCAGTATGACACAGATGATTCAGAAGACCCTTTACGGTACAAACTGTGCTTCACAAACACACTCTTAATGATCATATTTTATTTGGAAAAAATTAAGAAGCTTATGTCTTTCTTTAAATTTTAAAACAAGCAGAACTCCTTAGTGGACTACAAATCTGCTAAATGGATTATTAATAACGGTTCAGTTCATTTGAACGACTTGAATGGTGCACATGTGATGCCTAAATGGCATTTTTAAAGCATTCTGTCAGCGTTTTGAATGAATGCTGTAAATACAAGCACTCTGAAATGTGATTTGCGTTTCCTCTGAGGCCCCAAAAGACAAATAATGTTGCATTTCCCAACTTGTTAAATGACATTTGGTTTCCTCACCTGGTTGAAAAGGAACCAAACAATCTCAGCTGTGATTGTGTTTGAAAGCACTGCGTTCTGGAACATACATATGGAGCGCACTGCAATATTTTACAGCCCAAACGTGCGTATTTTCTTTTTATGACCTTGCTGCACGAATAAGCCGGAACACACAATATGTTCTCTTTGGTCGTTATGAAACAAATGCTGTTAGGCATGTGCAGGTTGAATCAATTATCATTTTTGAACAAGTTCTTCCTGTCCTAAGTTTCATTTTGAACACACATTTTATATCCAATACACACATTTTACATCCATCAGCTCTAGATAACATACATACAAGAAGTACTTAAGACACTTAATCCGCAATGTATTAGACAACTGTGACTGAATTAGTACAATATCCAAACAAATGTCAATTTATTTAAAAGACAAAACATATTGTGACACTTTCTGATTGTCAAACGTGTAAATATTATATCTGACTTCATACATTCAGTCAAGTTAGCTTTAATACTTGAAATGTTTCTTTGTTACATTTAAATAAAAAATAAAGACACAATATTATAAAATACTTTAATTTAGTTTGCATCTACACTTTGTCTGTAAACATAAACACGGCAGACTTAAACCTGTTTGCTTCACCAGCACCAGAGCAAACAGGGAAATCCTGGCAGACGCACGATGATGTAACGTCTCTGCGGGGGATCTATCAGTGATCCTGATCAACAGGTTATAGAGGAATGAATGCCAGGATGGCAGAACATTGAGCCGCTCTCACTCGGCCTGAGATAATCCACTCACTTTTTCCGTGGCTCCACTATCTGACCCTTGGGCAGATATAAATAGGTGGGACGATCTGCTACTTTTATAAACCCACAGTAAGGGCATGTTTGATTCCAGATACAACCAAAGGTTTATTTAATTACTAATTTAATTTGAGACAATAGAGAGATGCCATTATTCAGGGAGAGAAACATATTTTGAATGAGATTCAAATCTGTCTTCCCAAAATAATTTTTTTTTAGTCTGATGTATTGATGTTGCTGTCCTAAATCTGACTTTTACTTCCTGACATTTTTCCACAGATATTCAGAGAACATGCCATCTCTAGAAAGAGCCACTGAGTACAATCCCATGTTTGAAAGTGAAGCAACTACAGGGTATAAAAAGTACTACCGCCGTTACCCAGATACCCCTGCGTATAGCACCGGCAACGCTGAGACCTCCACGGACTTCAGCAGCGAGGAAATACGACACATATATGAGAACAGTGAACTTACGAAAGAGGTGTGTTTGTGTGCATGTTAATAGACCTTAGAAGACACTAAATTAATTTTGACAAGAATCAAGGTTTTGTGGGGCAGAAGTAAGCTCCCTTGGTGTGGTATATTGTACCTGGTTGTTGATCGCTCAGTTGACAAATTATTAAAAATACATCTTTCGGACCTAAAAAGACAACTTTCGAAAGTCATGCAAGTGGCAGCAATGCAGCATGTTTTATGGCAAAAAGAAAGCTAATAAAAATGCAATTAATTTAATTGATTATGAATTGAATTGAAAAAAGTAAGCACTACCCAAAGCCTAACCGTCAAATGGGGCACAACTATTTTTACAAGGTGACGATTTCATATGAATAAGTACAATATTATTTCTATGAAAACGTATGATTTTTATAAAAATAGTAAGCATGAGGGTCCACTCCAAAACTTAATGCCTGTTCACACCAAGAACGATAACTATAAAGATAACGTTAAAGATATAGTTCTAAAAATCGTTCTCAATATTAAAGAATAGCAGAGTCCACACCTCAACTATAACGATAAAGGCACAGAGAAACAATATAGTTGGAATCACTTTCAAAACGATTTTTTCCAACTGATGAACGATAAAAACATTGACAGCCAATCAGAATCAATCCTGCTATGAAGAGCTTGAGAATTTAAAGCGGCAGACGAGCGTGCGCTTGGAATGAACAGACGATATCGTCCGCTGGTGTGGATGCTAATATCGTTATCTTTATAGTTATCGTTCTTGGTGTGAACAGGCCTTTAACCATTGAATGGGGGTAAGTAGATTGTACAAAGACGTATGAATGTGATCATACAAATTCACATAAAAAATAAAAAAATTTTTTTTTTTCAAAACTAAGCTAATAAAAGCATACTAAACTGAACTGATTAGAAAGTGAATTGATTAGAAAACATAACTATCTTATAAGGTGGCAATTTTGTATACATTTTTACAATGTTATTTGTATGAAAAATATATTTTTTAGGAAAAAAGTAAGCACGAAGGTCTTACCCCTACACTTACCATTAAATTGAGTTTAAGTAGACTGTATGAAAAAGTATAAATGAGATTGTACAAATTAACATAAAAAAGCAAAATAGTTGCATGTTGACAATTCCACGAATAATGAGGTGCTCATGATACACATTGTCCGTAGAGCTGTACCGCTGTGTGTGTTTATGCAAGTGGTCTGCAGCATTGCATAGAATATTCCTCAAAAACGTTCCTAAAAATACTCTCATGTCCTTCAGCTAAAGCACTGTTCCCTGTAGCAGTGAAACTGTCATAGTCTGAGTGTCTGATATATGCTCACAATGGAGAAAATTCTGGCAACGCTGAACAATGGAGAATTGTCAAACATGTCCTCATTGGGAAACAATACTTGATGGGTAGATAAATCATATTTCTTATGTAATGTTCAGAACTGAATGCACTAAACCGTTTTAGAGGCTAAATGTCTTTTATTCACTCATTCCTGCAATCCATGAAACATGTAGTGGAGCGTTAATGGGTGCAGAACTACTACTAATAGTTATGTAATTATCTAAAATATGTCAAATGCAACATTTTTTATTGTGGATTTCATATTTAAAAATAGCCTATCTATCTATCTATCTATCTATCTATCTATCTATCTATCTATCTATCTATCTATCTATCTATCTATCTATCTATCTCTCTGTCTGTCTGTCTGTCTGTCTGTCTGTCTGTCTGTCTGTCTGTCTGTCTGTCTCTCTCTCTCTCTCTCTCTCTCTCTCTCTCTATCTGTCTGTCTGTCTGTGTCTGTCTATCTACTCATCCATCTGTCTGTCTGGCTCGCTATCTATCGATCTGTCTGTCTGTCTGTCTGTCTGTCTGTCTGTCTTTTACTTTGAATATAAATCAACTCCTTTCTGATGAAAGTGCCTATAATTAAAGAAATCCTTCATAAGATTCTGTGTTTCACCTTAGCTCTTGGTTTAAAGTGCCAGAATTGGTCTATATGTCTAGAAGTAAAAGGAGGACTGGGGCAGAGAGGTCAGCTCATTTGTTATGTAACTGTCTTCTTCTCCCTCTTCCACCTTCCCTCTCTCATGACAGGAAATCCAGGACCGTATTCGAATTATCGAGCTGTATGCCAAGGACCGCCAGTTTGCAGATTTTGTCCGACAACACCAAGTGTAAGTGTTTGGACTAACACAAACCGATGATAATAGACCTGACACACACCATCAGAATGTTCTGGTTTCCATATAACCTAAAGTCAGTAGACAGCATCTGTGTGCATATTGTCGATGACCACAGAAAATAATTTTGCCTTGTCCTTCATTTGAACAAATAAGCAAACATTTTTTTTGTTTTGTTATATATACTGTATATATATAATTTTATTCCAGTTATGGGCGTACAGTGAAAGTCTATAGGGCAAGATGTGTGCATGATAAACAATTTACATTTTCAATAACACATTTCTGTATGGATGAATTCCATTTTAACAACTATAGGAGCTGCACGTCCCCCTGGAATGTCTTGCCCCATAGACTCATTGCAAGTATGGTACTATAAACACCATTTTTGTTTGTTTTAAAAAACTGACGGACAAGTCAGAACTGCTTTACATGGTAATTGACTGCATATCACAGATGCTGCAGATAGAACTTAACTTGTTTTGAACACAGCGCTTTTGTTTAGCATGCACTGTGGCAGCCAGTAAGAGGCCCAGGCCAAATAACAGACTGCAAAACCACTAAATGCACCACTTACTGGAAAATTAACTTCTCTTGTCCTTCAGTGAAGTATGACCTCAGCTGCACATACATGTAAATCAATAAATTCTATAGAACAGGGGTCAGCAACCTTAGGCACACATGCCAGCGCTGGAGGGGAAACCACTGGCACGCAAGCAAAAATAGCAAGAGAGATTAATATTATCTATCTATCTATCTATCTATCTATCTATCTATCTATCTATCTATCTATCTATCTATCTATCTATCTATCTATCTATCTATCTATCTATCTGTCTGTCTGTCTATCTGTCTGTCTGTCTGTCTGTCTGTCTGTCTGTCTGTCTTTCTGTCAGTCAATCAATCCATCCATTCATCTATCATCTTCAACTGTCAGTTCATCCATTGTTTTATCCAACTATCTATCCATCCATCCATTCAACTCTGATCAAACACACCTATAGGATTGCTTGAATATTACAAGCATTTTAGCCATTTTGAAACTAAACTCTGAAACTGCCCCATCATGTCAAAAATATTGCCAAGATTTTGTATTGCTACACTGGAAAAAATATGTGACACAAAGTGCTGTGAAGTGACAAAAATGATCACTGACCAGATCATATGATGTTAAAATGTATTAAGGCAGTTTTAAACACTCAAAACTGGTGCCACTGCTCACATACAAAAGCAATATTTAATGCTAAACTGAAAATTTATTTCCATGCCTTTGAAAAGCAGAGATTTGTTTATTTTGTATCATGAAGAATGTCTTTTCGAGACAGTCCATTTCTGGATATGAATTGAACTCTTTGTGCAATGGTAGTTAATACGTCTTCAATAGAGCTCAATGTTCTGAGCTACAATAGCATGGCAAGACAAATCCAGACTGAAGGCCCGTTCGTGGGTGTTCTACTTGTGCCAGGTGCCATATAGAGTTCCAGACGGGTAGAGAGTACCAGACTGAAAAACGAATGCTGGGGCTGAGTAATGGTTAACTGTCATACCAGCTGCAATCACAGGGCAGATCACTCACTGGAGTCTGGAGCCAGGCCACACACACTCAGGATGTGTTCCAAAACCTAGTGAGCTGCCTACGTAGGAGGCATTTTAAGCCTTTGTAGGCGACCTCCTGCTGCGAGGGCTGGTCCAATTGGTAGGCAACCGAAATTTGCTGCTATTTGTTCCTATTGCCAAATTTGTTTCTATTGCCAAAATTCTATGGTAGCAGCAAGCTGCCATAGAATTCCATCCAAGATACAAATACAAAAAAGAGACAATTTGTTTTTTAAGCTTTGCTTCACCTTTTCTATCTATCTATCTATCTATCTATCTATCTATCTATCTATCTATCTATCTATCTATCTATCTGTCTATCTGTCTGTCTGTCTGTCTGTCTGTCTGTCTGTCTGTCTTTCTGTCAGTCAATCAATCCATCCATTCATCTATCATCTTCAACTGTCAGTTCATCCATTGTTTTATCCAACTATCTATCCATCCATCCATTCAACTCTGATCAAACACACCTATAGGATTGCTTGAATATTACAAGCATTTTAGCCATTTTGAAACTAAACTCTGAAACTGCCCCATCATGTCAAAAATATTGCCAAGATTTTGTATTGCTACACTGGAAAAAATATGTGACACAAAGTGCTGTGAAGTGACAAAAATGATCACTGACCAGATCATATGATGTTAAAATGTATTAAGGCAGTTTTAAACACTCAAAACTGGTGCCACTGCTCACATACAAAAGCAATATTTAATGCTAAACTGAAAATTTATTTCCATGCCTTTGAAAAGCAGAGATTTGTTTATTTTGTATCATGAAGAATGTCTTTTCGAGACAGTCCATTTCTGGATATGAATTGAACTCTTTGTGCAATGGTAGTTAATACGTCTTCAATAGAGCTCAATGTTCTGAGCTACAATAGCATGGCAAGACAAATCCAGACTGAAGGCCCGTTCGTGGGTGTTCTACTTGTGCCAGGTGCCATATAGAGTTCCAGACGGGTAGAGAGTACCAGACTGAAAAACGAATGCTGGGGCTGAGTAATGGTTAACTG
Source organism: Sinocyclocheilus grahami (assembly GCF_001515645.1). Lineage (NCBI taxonomy): Eukaryota > Metazoa > Chordata > Actinopteri > Cypriniformes > Cyprinidae > Sinocyclocheilus > Sinocyclocheilus grahami. The sequence goes on along the minus strand of NW_015506221.1, from coordinate 67,431 downwards.
TCATACCAGCTGCAATCACAGGGCAGATCACTCACTGGAGTCTGGAGCCAGGCCACACACACTCAGGATGTGTTCCAAAACCTAGTGAGCTGCCTACGTAGGAGGCATTTTAAGCCTTTGTAGGCGACCTCCTGCTGCGAGGGCTGGTCCAATTGGTAGGCAACCGAAATTTGCTGCTATTTGTTCCTATTGCCAAATTTGTTTCTATTGCCAAAATTCTATGGTAGCAGCAAGCTGCCATAGAATTCCATCCAAGATACAAATACAAAAAAGAGACAATTTGTTTTTTAAGCTTTGCTTCACCTTTATTTTTAGTTTCTTTCTGAAGTTTGACATGCTGAATACGAAAACAACATTACTTTTTGTGTCTCAACAATGCTCCTGAAAACTATATATATATATATATATATATATATATATATATATATATATATATATATATATATATATATATATATATGTATATGTGTATATGTG
>NW_015506221.1:0-66713 GCF_001515645.1 Sinocyclocheilus grahami | reverse complement strand
ATATATATATATATATGTATATGTGTGTGTGTGTGTGTGTGTATACAACTTATACAAGCTAATCTGCAATTACTTACGCATAAAAAATTAAATGGTACATGCATGCATAATTCTGAGCTAACAACAGTTTAACAAAAACAGCTAACAAAAATGAGTTGTCCAAAACTTAAGAAGTGTACACTGGATGATTTTTGTTTTTTATGACTAGTCCCACAATGTTCTGGAAAGCACTAGAATATCACAAAATATTACAGAATGTTACAGAAACTTCTAGAATATTTCCATCCTTGCAAAAGCAACACGTCTTTAAAAAAAAGAAAGAACATGCAAATTTACCTGTACTAATCCGATGTTTCATAATTAATGATAGAAGTTCTAAAATTTACCTGACCTAAATATTTACCAAAATTGATGCTACTTGAAAATAAATAGTACATAGCACCAGAGAATTACAGAGGAGCCATTAAAAAAATAAGTGAAACTACATTTGATTACATTGTATTGTATGAATCAGTCAGTACCAGAAAATATCAATAAAAATTGTTAAATAAAATTAAGATAATAATAATAAAATCACTAATTTACTCAGTGTATTTCTAAGCTAGTATCATGTTGTTAGCCTAGCAACATGTTATCATGTTAAGTTTTCACTCGTGGGACATTAAGAATTTGCCCTTATAAGGTTCCATTTACTTAGTCTGCCTTTTATTTAGGCATTAGACAGCAAGTCTAAAAGCAAACCAAGAACATTCTTTGGTTCTTAGACTCAAGCCTGGCAGAAAAGTTTCAGTTCAGAGTTCAATTCAAGGCATCAGTCAAGTCAGTAATAGCTGACGTCCTTATTTGATTCAGCATCACGTTAAACAGACTGCTTTTCTCAAGCAGGAAAGCCTCTCATTGTGATGAATGAAGTTTTATTGGTTTGTGTTTATTTTATGTTGTATGTCTTCATTATAGGGCGCTTGACGCTAGACGAGAGAGCTCTTCCAATTAGTGTTGCAAACCGCTAAACCTAAGGTACCTGTGATGATTCTTCTTCTTTTTTTTTCACATTATAAAAACATTTGTGATATATACCGATAGATTGCCTGGTGATGCTGTATGTAATTCTGGTCATATTTTGCTCAACAGACACTTGCCTTTTTTAATGCAAGAAGAGGTCCTCTTCAGCCATGGTGGACTTTGCAGGGAGATAATTTGTGAAGATGTAAATGGACTTTTGATTTTATGTGTTTATGGATGAGTGTGCAACCATCACGATGGATTGACAGATTGTGATCTAAAACAATGTATTTGTGATTATGTTTACTGTTGTTACCGATGGGCTGATTTATTACTGCATTGTCAAGGCCATATTCATAAACACTTGTTAGTGACACATATCCGTATCATCTGATCACACCAGATAATGCAACTATACGTCCGGGCTTCATGTTGGTTCCTCTCTTTTTTTTTAATGGAAAGCCTGTATTTATTTCTTATGGTTTTTCATTTGTCAGTGCCTTCACTTTGATTGTTTCTCTTTGTTTTTATGTGCAATGTGGGACATAATTTCTTGTGTCCTAAAACACAGACTGACTGAAGAGAGAACGTTTCGCAATAGTTATACTATTTTAATGAATACAGAGAAAAGTAGTTCCATACTTATATTTGCAACTTTAGTGTTTAGCCCTCATGACAATTTTTTTGTTTTGTTGCAAAAACAGCTTATTGAATAAGAATTTTCACTATACAAAATTGATTTTAACTTTCCAATGTTTCTTTTAGTAATGTGTTTTCTGTTTAGTGACTATCCTGCAGTTAATTTTTCTACTTTTGTAAAACACTTACCACACACACACACACACAAGTCATTTAATCAAAATGTTAATGTCTGTTATCACAACAGATTGCTCTATTTATGTATATTTTTAATATCGTTGATTTCCACAATGATTTTCATGGTGGTCACAGCACAAGTTCTGTTTTACGAATAAAGAATAGTGCACAACATTGTGATTTATTGTTTGATTTACAATTTATCGACAAATTAATAATCTACAAATAAATGACTTTGGACGCACCAGAAATTACATGTACAAGTGTGTGCAATTTGCTTTACAAGTTGGATTAGAAAAAATTTTATTCGCAGGGAAGGTAATCTGTTTGGATGCTTATTTTCATTTTCTATGAAAAGCTCTTTTAGATACTGTGATTCTTTGTCAGATTAGCCTCTGCACTGTGTTCAGGTACTTAAGATAACGTTTGCGTATTTGGCTAAACTCTTACCGCTACTAGGCATCTGCCAAAAGCTTACTCAATGACAAGTTGCCATAAATATACTTGGTCATGCTGAAGGAGATGGCTATTAACTAATTTGTCATTTAGCTGATGCTTTTATCCAATGGGACAAATCCAAAGTCCTATTCTGGAGCAGTCTTAACCTCAGGCGGCATAACCACAGACTCCCCCGCAGGTTAGGAAATTGGATTTTTGAAAGCTACTAGTGGCTCACTATAACTACACCAGCTCCTGCCAGGCTATTTTCTAAATACGAATTTGTAATGTAGCAAATCTTTTTAGCCAATGCAAAAATTCTGTAGTCCGCGCAGATCTAGACAGTAGGGATGAACCGAAGTGCCACAAGATGATTGTCTCCATGCCACGCCACACTGATGCAGTAATTCATGTAAAAGGAGGCCCAACCAAGTATTGAGTACATGTACAGTAAATTAATATACTTTCCAGAAGGCCAACAATTCACTAAAAATATATTTTTTATTGGTCTTATGAAGTATTCTTATTTGTTGAGATAGTGAATTGGTGGGTTTTTGTGAAATGTGAGCCAAAATCATCCCAATTAAAAGAACCAAAGACTTAAACTACTTCAGTCTGTGTGCATAGAATTTATTTAATACACGAGTTTCACAATTTGAGTTGAATTACTGAAATAAATGAACTTTTCCACAACATTCTAATTTATTGAGATGCACCTGTACACCGGTACAAACAAATATGGCTGGGGAAAAAAACTCATTCTCCCCTTGCCTTATATCGAAATCATTTTTGCTTTCTCCTCTGTGCTTCTCCATTCGTCACTCTCTCCACGGAGCTTACGTTGCACCTCGTCCTCGTTGCACAACTCCTTGTCGTGAATGCGCCTGCTTGAGCAACCGGAAGCTGGAGATTACAGTGTATAAATGTTTAAAAATCAATATTTTTCTTACACTAACACATCGTTTCGCTTCAGAAGGCCTTTATTAACACCCCGGATTTGTGTCGAGTAATTTTATGATGGATAGAAGCACTTATTTCGGCTTCAAAAACAGGGGCACCATTCACTGCCATACAGCTTGGAAGTGCCAGGACATTTTTAAATATAACTGCGATTGTGCTCGTCTGAAAGAGGAATGTCAGATACGTCTAGGATGCCCTGAGGGTGAGTAAATCATAGGCTAATTTTCATTTTTGGGTGAACTATCCCTTTAACTCTTTAATTTTAATGATACTGAATTTAAAAAACACAAGCCAATAAAATAATCACACTTACAGAAAAACCATATGAACAATCACGTTAAAATCACATGTGAAATGTGTGAAACACATGTGAAACTCATGTGAAACTCATGTGAAACACATGCAACACACATGAAACATTTTCATGGTGTAAATGTGTGAAACCCATGTGATCACATGTGAACACGTGAACAAATGTGTTCACGTGTTCACATGTGATCACATGGGTTTCACACATTTACACCATGAAAATGTTCCAAAACCACGTTTCATGTGTGTTTCACATGTGATTTTAAGTTTCTGTAAGGGTTATTGAAAGTCACACAATAAAATTGGACAGAAAATATATTATTATTAAATATCAATATATTATTTTATTCGATTCTATGCAACAGAATTAGATTTAACTTTTTTTTTTTTGACTAGACTAATTATCCAAATATTGTATCGTTGTATCGTCCTATTATTATTATGTGAGCAGAGCATAGCGGGGAGCAGATCAGTGAATGAGATGGTAGCGTCATTTTACCATTTTACCAGTGTTACAGCAGAGCAGCGCTATAGAGTGGTGGAACTATTACGTCACTTTGTAGGCCAGTCGTCTGTTAGCATCACACTGGTTCCCTTGACAAAAAACCAATAGGATTTTTCCATAGGCTTTTGGATTATCGTAAAAAAAAGAAGAACATAGTTCATGACACTTACACGTTTTGTCCATCAAGATAATCTTCAAATAATATAACTTTTATGAATTTTGAAGCCAATAAATTTCAATACAATTAGAGTGCATTAATCTATTAAATAACAGCAGCGTGAGCACGTTTTTGGATATGGTAAGATTACATTTATTTTAGTTAATAAAGTACGACATTTCCACTATCATTTTGTTAGGGTGCTTACACAAAATTATATTTTATCCTTGCTTTTAGAAAATCCTCAATCTTTCTGCTTTCTAACAGCTTCATGTGGCCGTAAACATTGTAGCGTAGCTTTAAGCACTATGAATAATTAAAGTTTCACTTTCACCATGACCACGTAAAGCCAGTAAATGTGGTGTTTACATGGAATAATCGTAATATGAGTTTACTTTATGGTACGAGCCCAGAGTCTCCGCATCAGTAGGAAACAAGCGATAATACCACGGACCTTATTTTAGGGGATTTAATCTAACTCCCATTCAAAAAACCCATTGACTCCAGGACGATGGAACCGTAAGTTCTAAAGCTTCCGGGTTTTTGCTTACAAAGTGAAGTCATAGTTCCACCACTCTGTTGCAAACAGGAATAACTATACTGCATAGAAATTTCCTGTCAACACGTTATTTGAGCGGATTTTGCTTTTCCGCTGAGCATGAGTGGAATGCACATTCATAGAGCGGAATATTGAACGAAATGTCACATCGCGTAGTGACGATGGCTAGAGGGACAGTGAAATCTGCCATTTTCGGCCGATAATTTCCGGCGGCCAAAATTTCAGTGCATCGCCAGACAGCATAACCATGTACTGCCTACAACCTTTTCACTGACGTCTGATGCATATTGAACACAAAATGGGAAACTACTAGGGAAATTAAAACATGTCCAATCAGATTCTATGAGGATTTTTGAGGAAGAACCAGATTTTTCAAAGTTTGCAGGTTATAGAACCACATATATGAAAAATACTATGAAATAGTTTGTTTGAAACGCTTAGTAGCAAGAAACCAGTTATCCACAACCATAACACTCAATTTGTTTTTGTAAATTTTTACATTAATTTGTTTGGTTGTTCTCTGTACTACCATTATCTGAAGACACTAGGCACCAAGGTTTGAACTGTTGGCACTGGCCAATTCTTGGCCATAAATTCGCTGCCAAGTGGACAGAAATGTGTCAATTGTCTGTGCAAAACTACCTCAAATTTGTGTTATTTGTACTAGGACATAATATAAATAGTTCCTGGATTGTCCCTTTCAAGTTTAAACCTACAATTTCCCCAGATATTATAAAAAGCAAATAGCCTCTTCAGCTTTTTTTCTTTAGCAGGTCTGTCAAACCCTTCTCATGGAGGGCCAACAAGTGTAGTTACAGCCTGTTCCAACACACCTTACTGTAATTGTCAAGTAATCTGAAGTCCTTGATTAGCTGACTGAGGTGTGTTTGCTCACATTTGGAACTAAACTAAAAAAAAAAATTTGGCCATCTAGGAGCAGGGTTTGACACCCCTGATCTAAAGCAACTTTGACTACACTTATTGCGTAGGTAGTTTGACTGAAGCAAATTGGGTGCCTTATTCAGTGGTGATGGAATCCCCCAAAAGTACACAGATTTCCTGTCATTGTCAGGAAAGTCCCCTTGATCCCTCACATTTTGGGCAATGTAATGCATGATGATGCATCCTAAACACAATCTGGTTCAGTGTCATCTCACCAAGCCGAGGTTATGCAATACTGGTTTGACCGTGACTGTGGAAAAAGTAATTTCAAAACTTCCCTTGGATGCTCCAATTACCCCGGTTCCTGAGATGAACTGGAAAGTCAATGTCAAGGAGTGGATAAGGTTTCCTCAGACAGCTTTTTTATCTCCCATTTTCTGTTCTTTTGTGCTGTCTAACCTTCTCTTCTTCCCTCACTCTGCCAACTCTTTTCAAACGTTGTCCAGAAGACACTCAACAAGTGGCATCAATAAAACAAATCCTTGTGCCAGTACCGGGCGTATAAGTTAACTCCACCATGGAACAAGTGACTTAACCTTTGGATGTACAATGCCTGTGATGTGTGTCTCCTCGAGCTCAGCCCCTACAGCTGGAGAAAAAGAGAAAGAGGGAATCTCCCGCTTCTCAAGAGGAGAGCCACTGTTATGTGGAAATGGTGAGGCAGCTTCCTTGGGATATCTTATGAGCCAACTCTCTGTCCTCATCCTTCATGAAAACCTTAAGTAACTCAGCTGTTGCGTGATTCTGGAAAAATGGCAGGCCTTATGTTGCTGATCTGAGCCTTCACTCAGTGCTGGCCCCACCGGCAATTGCCTCCAGTGGATGAAATGCAAGAAATGTTGCCTGGATCTCCAAAACCACAACACGTTTACAGTTAGCCCCCATCCGGAAGTGCCAGGACATTTTTAAATATAACTGCGATTGTGCTCGTCTGAAAGAGGAATGTCAGATACGTCTAGGATGCCCTGAGGGTGAGTAAATCATAGGCTAATTTTCATTTTTGGGTGAACTATCCCTTTAACTCTTTAATTTTAATGATACTGAATTTAAAAAACACAAGCCAATAAAATAATCACACTTACAGAAAAACCATATGAACAATCACGTTAAAATCACATGTGAAATGTGTGAAACACATGTGAAACTCATGTGAAACTCATGTGAAACACATGCAACACACATGAAACATTTTCATGGTGTAAATGTGTGAAACCCATGTGATCACATGTGAACACGTGAACAAATGTGGACACATGTGGAAACGTGATCACATGGGTTTCACACATTTACACCATGAAAATGTTCCAAAACCACGTTTCATGTGTGTTTCACATGTGATTTTAAGTTTCTGTAAGGGTTATTGAAAGTCACACAATAAAATTGGACAGAAAATATATTATTATTAAATATCAATATATTATTTTATTCGATTCTATGCAACAGAATTAGATTTAACTTTTTTTTTTTTGACTAGACTAATTATCCAAATATTGTATCGTCATACAAAACTATTATTATTATGTGAGCAGAGCATAGCGGGGAGCAGATCAGTGAATGAGATGGTAGCGTCATTTTACCAGCGTCACCATGTTACAGCAGAGCAGCGCTATAGAGTGGTGGAACTATTACGTCACTTTGTAGGCCAGTCGTCTGTTAGCATCACACTGGTTCCCTTGACAAAAAACCAATAGGATTTTTCCATAGGCTTTTGGATTATCGTAAAAAAAAGAAGAACATAGTTCATGACACTTACACGTTTTGTCCATCAAGATAATCTTCAAATAATATAACTTTTATGAATTTTGAAGCCAATAAATTTCAATACAATTAGAGTGCATTAATCTATTAAATAACAGCAGCGTGAGCACGTTTTTGGATATGGTAAGATTACATTTATTTTAGTTAATAAAGTACGACATTTCCACTATCATTTTGTTAGGGTGCTTACACAAAATTATATTTTATCCTTGCTTTTAGAAAATCCTCAATCTTTCTGCTTTCTAACAGCTTCATGTGGCCGTAAACATTGTAGCGTAGCTTTAAGCACTATGAATAATTAAAGTTTCACTTTCACCATGACCACGTAAAGCCAGTAAATGTGGTGTTTACATGGAATAATCGTAATATGAGTTTACTTTATGGTACGAGCCCAGAGTCTCCGCATCAGTAGGAAACAAGCGATAATACCACGGACCTTATTTTAGGGGATTTAATCTAACTCCCATTCAAAAAACCCATTGACTCCAGGACGATGGAACCGTAAGTTCTAAAGCTTCCGGGTTTTTGCTTACAAAGTGAAGTCATAGTTCCACCACTCTGTTGCAAACAGGAATAACTATACTGCATAGAAATTTCCTGTCAACACGTTATTTGAGCGGATTTTGCTTTTCCGCTGAGCATGAGTGGAATGCACATTCATAGAGCGGAATATTGAACGAAATGTCACATCGCGTAGTGACGATGGCTAGAGGGACAGTGAAATCTGCCATTTTCGGCCGATAATTTCCGGCGGCCAAAATTTCAGTGCATCGCCAGACAGCATAACCATGTACTGCCTACAACCTTTTCACTGACGTCTGATGCATATTGAACACAAAATGGGAAACTACTAGGGAAATTAAAACATGTCCAATCAGATTCTATGAGGATTTTTGAGGAAGAACCAGATTTTTCAAAGTTTGCAGGTTATAGAACCACATATATGAAAAATACTATGAAATAGTTTGTTTGAAACGCTTAGTAGCAAGAAACCAGTTATCCACAACCATAACACTCAATTTGTTTTTGTAAATTTTTACATTAATTTGTTTGGTTGTTCTCTGTACTACCATTATCTGAAGACACTAGGCACCAAGGTTTGAACTGTTGGCACTGGCCAATTCTTGGCCATAAATTCGCTGCCAAGTGGACAGAAATGTGTCAATTGTCTGTGCAAAACTACCTCAAATTTGTGTTATTTGTACTAGGACATAATATAAATAGTTCCTGGATTGTCCCTTTCAAGTTTAAACCTACAATTTCCCCAGATATTATAAAAAGCAAATAGCCTCTTCAGCTTTTTTTCTTTAGCAGGTCTGTCAAACCCTTCTCATGGAGGGCCAACAAGTGTAGTTACAGCCTGTTCCAACACACCTTACTGTAATTGTCAAGTAATCTGAAGTCCTTGATTAGCTGACTGAGGTGTGTTTGCTCACATTTGGAACTAAACTAAAAAAAAAAATTTGGCCATCTAGGAGCAGGGTTTGACACCCCTGATCTAAAGCAACTTTGACTACACTTATTGCGTAGGTAGTTTGACTGAAGCAAATTGGGTGCCTTATTCAGTGGTGATGGAATCCCCCAAAAGTACACAGATTTCCTGTCATTGTCAGGAAAGTCCCCTTGATCCCTCACATTTTGGGCAATGTAATGCATGATGATGCATCCTAAACACAATCTGGTTCAGTGTCATCTCACCAAGCCGAGGTTATGCAATACTGGTTTGACCGTGACTGTGGAAAAAGTAATTTCAAAACTTCCCTTGGATGCTCCAATTACCCCGGTTCCTGAGATGAACTGGAAAGTCAATGTCAAGGAGTGGATAAGGTTTCCTCAGACAGCTTTTTTATCTCCCATTTTCTGTTCTTTTGTGCTGTCTAACCTTCTCTTCTTCCCTCACTCTGCCAACTCTTTTCAAACGTTGTCCAGAAGACACTCAACAAGTGGCATCAATAAAACAAATCCTTGTGCCAGTACCGGGCGTATAAGTTAACTCCACCATGGAACAAGTGACTTAACCTTTGGATGTACAATGCCTGTGATGTGTGTCTCCTCGAGCTCAGCCCCTACAGCTGGAGAAAAAGAGAAAGAGGGAATCTCCCGCTTCTCAAGAGGAGAGCCACTGTTATGTGGAAATGGTGAGGCAGCTTCCTTGGGATATCTTATGAGCCAACTCTCTGTCCTCATCCTTCATGAAAACCTTAAGTAACTCAGCTGTTGCGTGATTCTGGAAAAATGGCAGGCCTTATGTTGCTGATCTGAGCCCTTACTCAGTGCTGGCCCCGCCGGCAATTGCCTCCAGTGGATGAAATGCAAGAAATGTTGCCTGGATCTCCAAAACCACAACACGTTTACAGTTAGCCCCCATCCAAGAACCGACTCTCACTGTGAACCATTACAGCAGAGCCATGGAAACGCATGCACAACACAAGCCGGGAGTGGCTGAGAAGTGGCTGCGTTTCAAATCACGCACCGCTAAAAGTGGACAGTGACATCAGATCGGTGTGTGGGAAAGAGGAATATTCACCACAGCAACTGGAGGGGTGAATCATTCATTTATGTGGTGTGAAAATATCATGGGGTGTAAGGCGAAGCTGACTCATCACACCCTTAGCGCTAGGATTAGTAACCACATTACCTCGGCTGTTTATTTGTAAAACTTGGAGATGTTTTGGCTTCTCATTTGTTGATTAATGTGCATTGTGCACATGTCTGAATCTTGACTCGCAGAAGTTAAGGTTATGAATGCTGAGTTTGCACAGCTGAGGATACAGTGAAATCTTTGAGGCAAGACTTGCTTTTTGGGCCAGCAATCAAAACCTGGCTGCATGTGAGATTGAGCCGTAATCACTTTGCACAAGTGTGGACAGATGTGTTTGCAGTGCGCATCCCATCCATTGATTAACCCAGATAGACACGCTTTAGCATTCTTCATTTATGTGGAGATGGATGTGTGACGGATTGAGCTTGGTGGGAGTCTCTGGAAAGTTTGGGAAAGCCTGTTCTGCATGGTGACAGCATGTGGTGCTGAAAGATGATTTTTAATGCACAGGTGAATGATGTATCTCTCTCACATCCTCTCCATCCTGCTTTCCTCTGCTATTGTGCTCTGCTGAGACTGCAACCCATCCGTTTAGTTGATTTAGCCATCACTTCGAACCATAAGTGGAGCAGAGTTTTTTCCATAACTTTCTGGAATTTTCTTAAAGAGCCTGGTTTTTAAAGGTGGATTTGTGCAAAAGTGTTTTCACTGAAGCAAATTATATAAAGAAAAGAAAATAATGGTTGGAAAAAGTGTTAAATTACACAAACTACCAATATGTATGCAATATATTTTGTTAAGTATTAATATATTTTATGTACATGACTTATTTAAATTCATTAATTGAAGTTGAAGTTAATTCCATCAGATTCATTTGTAATATACAAACCATTCCTGCCACTAGGGGGCTCTGTATTTACACCGTTTAGTGTGTGAGTAACATTCAGCCTCTTACACCCAAACTGAATTAGTTGCTGTGCACTAATTTTCACATGCTGAGCACTCAACACATTAAAAGCACAAAAACCTCAGTACACATTTGCCCATAAGATAATGACTGGGTACCTGAATGCTTGTTTATCCGTGTTTAAGAGCAGTTACTGAGAGACGCGTCTCCACTCTACCTGTTTTGGGGAGCAGTCACTCCATCCAGGTGTTTTCATTGTTTTGAAGCACTTACCTCCAAGTACAGTTACTTAGTAATTTGGCACGCAAGGAACAGAGAGGACAGAGACAGACAGACAGACAGATAGATAGATAGAGCTAAGGCAATAATCACAAGCTCTGTTTTCTCTCTCTCTCAAATGAAGTGTTGAGAAGTCCGATTCCTTTTAGTGAATCGGTTCATTCACATGGTTCATATTTATTTGACTCACTGAAGAAATAAACAATTCACAGATTAATTCAACCTTATTTAAAATTAATTCTCAACCACTTTATTCATTCTATAAAGTTTGTGATGATTCTCCTTCGTCTCCTCGCTCCTTCACCGTAGGCACACCGTGACAGAATACTGGACCAAGACAGAAAAGTAAACAACACTCCTTCTCCCCATTTTGTTTTCATTTTAAAAGTCTTTTGTTTTACCTTGTTTTCCCCCTGCGATCATGGAAATCGCAGCTCGTTTCTCTGCCTTAGCCCTGTATGCCTGGGAATTCTGCCATCGCCCCGTGGACCTCCCAGACACCAAGGGACTATGCTGGAGGGAAGGGATCTACCGGTGTCTGGGGAGTGTCAGGGCCCGGGCCAGAACCAGCCCGCCATCAAGCCCGCCGGCTGAGGCACTCTCCAGCCGACCGGCCGTTCCAAAGCCAAGCCCGTCAGCCGCGGCATTCACAAGCCCACCGGCCGTGGCTCTCTCCAGCCCCGCCAGCCGTTCCTCACTCAAGCCCGTCGACCACGCCTTTCAACCCGAATCTAAAGGGGAATCGAAGGAGGAGAAGGCGGTCGGCTCCAGCCCCAGAGCTTGCTCCAGTGTCGGCTCCAGCCCCCGAGTTCGCTCCAGTACCAGGTCTTCGAAAGCACCTTGCTGTGCCTGCTCCTCCAGAGCACCCTCCAGTGCCAGCTCCTCGTAAGAGTAACCTGCACCAGCCTCCAGGGTGCCCCCCGGTGGAATTGTTCTGGGAGGGTGGAGTAATGTCAGACTCTGTTCCGTGTCTGTGTGTGTTTCCTTGCCCCACGTGCTCCATGTTATGTTTATTTCCTTATTTGGTCTTCCTGTTCCGGTCCTGATTGCGTTATCATTTGTTCCAGGTGTTCCCCGTTCTGTTCCATTGTTCCCAGGTGTGTCCCATTAGTTTCAGTGTATTTAAAGTTTTTTCTGCCCTCGTTTCCCGTCCGGTATTGAACGTCGATCCCCGTGTCCTACGTGTGGTTTTCTGTGTTAAATAAAGTCTGTGATGATTCTCCTATGTCTCCTCGCTCCTTCACAGTTGGCACACTGTGACACCCGCATCTTCTAGATTGAAGAGAAGTTGAATTTGAAACTAAATTAAATTTTTTTTATCTAAGCGCTTGAACCAGCCAATTTAGAATAGATGGATATTTAGGAGGATCCGATTTAGACAGAGGAATAATGATGGATAAATGAAAAAAAGTGTGGCTTTTGTAGTAAAGAGCTTGTTCCACAAGCATGTTTTTCATTACTTTTTTTTCTTTTTGAGTTGAACAACCAAACAAGTGCGAATCTCTCTCTCAAATGTTGCGTTATCAAGTCTGATTTGTTTTAGTGATTCGATTTGTTCAACGATTCACAGACTAATCTAAACCCCTGCCCAATCTTTTTTAAGACCATTTAAATGCAGCCGTTTGACATTGTTTTTAAAATCAGTGAAACTTATTATTTATTTCAATTTATAAATTATTATAATGAACAAAATAATATTTTTTGTCAGATAAACAATCAAATTGCAGAATGAAACAGTATTTTTTATGTTTATACATTTATGAGGTTTGCCAACTGTCCCGTAATAGCTGGGATGTCCCATATATTGGGCTTAATTGATGTGTCCCGTACATGACCTCCCTTGTCCTGTTTACTGACTGCTACGCTGATCTAACCACTTATTGATACAACAGCAACAGCAGCAGTGCTGACCACGACACTTGAGAATGATAACAGACACCTGTCATCATCCAATCACAGCTCGCGCTAATGCCAATTCCCTTCACCGTCCGTGCTTTGACTTCAGCAAGTCAGTTTTGGCGAACGCAAACAACGTGATTATTTTTCAAGAGTCCAACATCCAGTCGCGCAAGAAAATATGCAATCTACCTGAGAAGTGATCAATTAGGGGGAATAGAGAAATTTTTTTTATGTTTTAGTAATTTCTAGCATACTCTTAACCTTGAACCTTTCTAGCATACTCTTAACCTTGAACCTTATTCTACACAAAATGACCAATAAAAAAGTGTCAAGCACCAAAAGCAGCCCATATTAAATCGATAAGCTCTCTTTAATTCAAAAATATGCATTTTCAGATATACTATATAGCCTAATGTATATACATACTATATATACATCCCTTATTTTGTCCCTTATAAACCACAATTGTCCTGTATTTTCCTTTTCTGAAGTTGGCAACCCTAATTAAAGAAGATACTGTCTTCTGAAATAGTTCCAATGTATAGCTATTTAAAGGTTAGAACATGGGTAGTGTTTGGACGGACGGACAGACAAAATGGAGGGATCGTCGGTCGAGAAGTCTAGCCAAAAAAGGAAGAAAAAGAAAGAAACAAGGAAACACATGAAAAAAATTTACATATTTTCAGTATGTGATATTAAGCAGAGTTACAGTGCCGGAGCAGAGAGTGAGACGCAAAACCAGACAGCAGCACGTGGCTGAACTATTTCTCTCGTTCCCCTCTCACGTGCCCGTGAAGAATCAAAGCTATGAGCCAGTTTATTGGGCGAACGGCTCAAATGACATGCAGACTTCCCTCCTCAGGCCTTGGACCGGCCCTAGTATTGTGTGCGCGAGATGCTCTTTGATTTCCATCATTCAGTGCCGACATCCTTGTGGTCTCATGCAAATATGTGTTTGTGTGTACAGTGCCAGCACACGTAGGCCTGTTTGTGTGAGAGCGTTATCCTGCTGTTGACATGTTGTACTTCATCTGTCAAGGAACCTTGGAGTGCTGTGAATGATGAAGTGCTGATGAAAGACTGCAAAAACATCTCTTTGTCTTTCAAACCTGCTGAAAGTTGCTGTTTTGACGCCAGTCACCTTCGCATCAGCCTCTGACCAACACCACATAACAACCAATTTACCAAGAAGCGAGTAAATAATGGAACACATTCATCAACAAGGGAAAAATGTACACAATCGTTGAGCCGAAAAACATTTCTGGTGTTACCGCCACACAATACAGTACTGGGGTGAGCCGAGGAGTTTGAATGCTCAAAAAGAAGGATGTTTTGAAGACCCGTGGGGACGTTTCCTGTCAGTGTGGATTGTTCCGAAAGGCCTGCAGAACCTCCTCGGAGAAGTTTAAAAAACAACACATCAGGATCAAATGACTGTATAATTGTAATATTGTTGAATGAAGATAAGTGACAGAGATTTACCCGTTTTTTTATTGTCGGAAAATAGGTTTAGTCACAGCAGAATATTGATATAAATACAGCAGAGCCCAGGCTAATGAGAAAATAATGTGTGCACAGCTACAGTAAGCTAGAGCAGATCTTCCGAGAGGCCTTGAAGTCGTTTAACGGACAAATCGCACATAATCACACCAGCGATCAGTCTGCGGTAACGGCGGGGGCCGGGATCCAAGCGGGAGCTCTTTTTTCCACCCTGGTACTCATTAGATCCCAGAAAGCTCTGCGTCGAGACAATTTGGAAGCAATCCATTGTGACGGACGCACACACGTTGATAAGCACCAAATGTACAAATGTTATGCTACCTGAAATAAAGCAAGTGGGTCAATGACCTGATGACCTATTATTTTATGAGAAATACATCGCTTATGATCTAAGCAGTTTTTTTTAATTGCTGAAAATATATATTCGGAAGTATAATGAAGTATGAAATAAATAAAATATAAAAAAGAATAAAAAAACAGCGTTAACCAATTATATTTTAATTACATTACAAATCAAAGTCATGTGGTGAAACCAACATGTAGAAGTTTGTCCCAATGTGTCCATTTTATGATAGCGATGTTAGTTTAGGTTGTAAAATGTCATGTGGTGCGACTCCCCATTAACATAATTAAAGTTAAAATATAATTAGAATTTTTTTTCCAAATCATCTCAGTGGCAAAAAGTGTCCCGATTTACCTGAATGATCATTCACAAGCTTTATAAAAAGAAACAATAAAAACAACCTTGAAAGATATTTTTGGCATCATTCATGTTCGTAGCCACGTGTGGGATGAGTTACGAGTTAAAATTAAAATCCCCAACCCTAAGAATGAACAATAGCAAAAGAAGAAATTTATTGAAGTTATTAATAAAAAACTATAACGTGTTACCAGTAATTGCTTTTCCAGATATATTTCTGGAAGCTTTAAGAATCTAAATGCCAGGATGTCCAACTTTGGAATGGCTAAAATCCATCGTCTCATTTAATATGTCGGGTCTCTTTTCTTACTGTGAGAAATCTTTAGCATTTAAGCATCTCCCTCAGAGGGACTGGTGCTGAGGTGTAAAGCTGCCAAATTCAGTAACGTAATAATACCACCGAATGGCTCCAATTGCAACCATCAGCTCGCAAGTGTATAAGAGCTCTGCTTGGGAAAACACACACAACCACACAGCTCTGGACTGAATCTGTTCATCGCTCTACCAAAGCAGGTGAATGTGTTTGAAACCGAATAAACGTGAAGTCTGGAATTTCCCTCCGTAGGGGCAGAGTGGAAGTTATGGGATGGGGAAGCCAGTAAATGGATGGACCAAAACAACACAGGGAAAAACAAGAGAAACTGTGAGGGAAGGAGAGATTGATTCATCCAGTGGCTCTTAATTTGTGAAATCTTATTCACTTCCTCACATTTAAATGTCACAGTGATTTTTTTTATTATTTTAAATTTTTTTGGAGCCAGATGACTAGAATGACTCAAACTATAGTGCACAAGTCGACTACTTGCATGTGTATTTTGGATTTTGACAGTTACAATCACCATCATCTCGAGAGCCGATCCTCCCTATACTCAAAATATGCAAGCTGCGTAGGGCCCCCGAATCACCAGGGGCCCTCCTTGCTCTCAAAGATTTCATTTTTGAATTTGGCCAGCGGTTATGAAAACATGAATG
Source organism: Sinocyclocheilus grahami (assembly GCF_001515645.1). Classification (NCBI taxonomy): domain Eukaryota; kingdom Metazoa; phylum Chordata; class Actinopteri; order Cypriniformes; family Cyprinidae; genus Sinocyclocheilus; species Sinocyclocheilus grahami. The sequence continues at coordinate 50,468 of NW_015506221.1, read as the reverse complement.
ATAATTTATTTTAATGCTGTGCGCTGTCAGCCTTTCTACATAAAAATCAGTCAAATCACGTAATGTGAATGTCGTACAGTATTGCTCGAGACAAAAAAAAACGTGTTGAAAGCGTACCAAGCCGCGGTAGAGACAGTGTTTTTCAAGTGCTTTTCAAGTGTGATTCGAGACGGAGTGAAACATGGACAAATGCGTTTCATTCATTTGTTCATAACCACTCATACCCCACTTCACTCTTACAAAAATGTAGAGTAGCATAATTGAATAATATTTAATATACATTAAAATACACACACACACACACACACACACACACATACACACATACATACATACATATATACATAACTTAAAGCATTTCCTGCCAAAAAAAGGGTGCCTTTTCTGTTTTTCTACAGATTTTTTTTTACAGTGTAATATAATTCTATTTCTGAAAATGTAATGATGAAATTTGAATATTTATTATAAAACATTAACTGTATTTAGTATGATTTTTATTCAAATAAAACTATATAGTTTTATTTTAAATATTACATAATTATATTTTATACTGTATAATAGGCCTATATTATTTTTGTTATTTGTACTTTTATTATGCTATTTTTTAACATAGAACATGGAACTACACAGGAAATATCAACATAGAACATGGAACTACACAGGAAATATCAACAATGTGGGTCTAAACTGACAAAATGTTGTGCCCCCCCCCCTCAATGAAAATAGTAACTTTTAACTATAAAAAAAAACACTTCATAGCTAACATTGTTGGTTCTTTATGGCATCTTTTTCAGTTTATTTTTCAGTCATGTTGTTCTAGCTTCATGACAAGAAAATGGAGAATGGAGACTATTTGGAACTATTTTCAGCAAAGCGAGAAAATTAACAATGTGTTGAATACTCTCGTTGACATGCAAGAGCTGAATATTCCACTACAGAGAATGAACAGACAACACAGTCCAACAGCGACACAATTTCAACATAAGGGAGCATAATAAATCATGCTCAGCCAGACCCAAGACGTGCACTGAAGTGTCGCTTCTCTCACATTTTTTCCTAATGTCTTTCACAACAGGCACTTTGATTCACTCTTTCTGAACCTCCTCTGCTTTATCTCAGTGTGAGGTTTAGCTGGCAGCACATGCGTTCAGTGAGTCTTTGTGTGTCACAGTTTTGCATTTCAGTCGTCAAGTCTCCGGGCCCCACTGCCCTCCAAAACCAGAGTTCAAAGTACAACATCAGCCCGAGCTCTGCGATATCTCGATAAGAGGACAACTAATAGAAACTACATTGAACGGGAGCGATTACACGGTACGGCGGCTCAAAGAGCAGCGACGTTTGCAGCAGCTGGCAGCGTCACATTTGTACTATGACCCTCTACCCAGATAAGGTAACAGAACAGCCTCTAAAACAGCTTCCCAGGGCAAATGTTTCTTTCCATAGTGATTACATTTCCATACACAGATGGAAAGTTTGTTTCAACGTATTTAACCAACCCTCAGCTGGGTTGTATCAAATGTGTGAAAAACCTGATCCCGTCAGAGAGCCGAGAGTGGAGACGCAATTTTGGCTTTCCAGCACGATTTCCTGATGGATTCTGGAAGAGCGTTTTTTTCAGGGTTTTGTTTTGGTCTAAGCGGCCGATAGCATTTAACGTTGTATTGGTGCGGAAAAGGGCTGGAAAATTTCACCGGGTCCTGACTTTGCTTCCTCTCAGACTTCCATGTTTGGCCATCCGCTCTAATCCATTAACAATCATTCTTTTATATTAATGAGCAGTGAATATTAATCCTTCTAAATTCTTCTAAACAATTGGAGGTGCTTTAACAACAGTATGACAGAGTTAAATGTACTGATGGTGGCTGTTAAGGCAAGAGAGCTGTTTGGAAAGTGCAGTAAAACTCTTCTGCATTTCCAGTGATGTCAGTGCTAAGTTTGCAATGCGCTTTAAAGCTTGGGCTAAGCTTCAAGTTGAATACTAGGGTTGGAAATCGGGAAGAGTTTTTATTCAGTCTGATTTCATTTTGTAAATAAATACTGGAACCGGATTGTTTTCATGATGTTTGGATCTGGTTCTGGTTCTGCAGATAAAACTAAAACTCAAAAAAAAAAAAAATAATAATAATAATAAAAAAACGACAAATGTGAACTAAAACTCTTGACAAAGTATTTTGACAGTCTTGACAGTATTTCCTGCACCGCTATCCAGTAGCAAAGCAGTGTCCAATTTATAGTGACAGGCAAAAGTTTGATTTATTTGTACTCAGCATACAATGCAACCTTCTAGTTTAACTCACAATCATAGAATAAAATCACAATATATTTCCTTTGAACGAATCAGCCAAAAAGACTCAAACAATCTGTTTAAATGGATAGTTCACCCCAAAAATGTGAATTACTCAGTCTCAAGCCATCCTAGGTGTATATGACGAAGTGATGCATTTGTGTAAGAAAAATATCAAACTTTATAAACAGTAATCTCTAGCTTCCGCTAACTGACGTACATGCGTTCACGAGAAAGTGGCGTCCAGCGGATGACGTAAGCGTAGAGTAAGCTCCGGTGAGAATACGCTAGTCTCGTGAGAACCAAGTTTTGTTTACAGCAAAGAAAAACCAGTCTCCTCTTGGCTTATATCGAAATCCTCCAACATTTTTCTTTACAAATCCTCATTTTGTACTTCTAATTCATGACTGGGGTTTTGTTTTGCTCTCTCCTCTGCACTTCTGCATTCGTCACTTCTCACAGGAGCTTATGCTACAGCTATGTCATTATGCTACGCCAAAGTCATCTGCTGGAACGCCTCTCTTGTGAATGCGCGTACGACAGCAGAAAATAGAGATTACAGTTTATAAAGTTTTAAATATGGATAATTTCTTACACAAATGCATCACTTTATTAAACCCGGAGTCGTGTGGAGCACTTTTTATGATGGATGAATGCACTTTTTTGGTCTTCAAAATCTCGACCACCATTCATTGCCATTATAAAGCTTAGAAGAGCCAGGACATTTTTTTATATAACTCTGATTGTATTCGTCTGAAAGAAGAAAGTCATTACACCTAGGATGGTTTGAGCGTGAGTAAATCATGGTGTAAATTTCTGCCGGGTCTTTTTTACTGTCATTGCGCAAATTAAAGACAGACACAGCCAGATCATTTCCATAACGATCAACGCAATCTACCAAGAGCTGTGCGATTTAGCGTCTACAGACATGTTTTTTTGGGCGCAAATACAATGGTGCAAATACCAGTAATTTGACGAGCACAAACGTGCATGATTCATTTTAATACTCTCCTCCCATAAATTTTACGTCTGAAAGGGAAACTCCTACAAATGCATATTCAATAAGGTCAGGCGCAAAACATGTTAGTAAATCTAGCCATTCATTTAGTCATTAATTTGAGTCATTTGATTGTTAATGTAAGACTTGTGAGATATACTGCCTGAATCGTTCTTTTGAGTGGGACTGAATGAATAAATTTCTCTAAAATGTTATTGTCAAATGGCTTTTCCAACAACATGAGAAATTAAATTTTTGAGTGATTTTTTCATTTAAAGACAAACATTCAGACCATTTGTTAAAATAAACAGTATTTTATTTAAAATCAAAAATATATTTTCAAAAATAGTATTGTCTATAGCAGGGGTGTCAAACTCAATTCCTGGAAGGCCGTAGCCCTGCAGAGTTTAGATTCAACCCCAGTTAAACACACCTGATCCAACTAATCAAGTCCTTCATGTTTATTTGAAAACTACATGGTATGTATGTTGGAGCAGGGTTGGAACTCCAGCCCTCCAGGAATTGAATTCCTGGTCTATAGTATCTGTAATATATAAGGACCAATTATCAGGTCAAATATTTTCTCTAAAGCACTGAAAGTATTGTTTAGGAACTGGAATCGTTACGCAGAATCAAAATCTGGAGCAAAATAAACAAAAATCCACATCTGCTACATTCATAAGGTATAATCAAATAGCAGAATTCATTACGTCCACTTTTACCATCAAAACTCTTCTACAACTTGTTTGGATCTGTTTCACCCTGCCTTTCCACTCCACTGGCTCTCTGTTTAGCTTGTGGCAGACTTTGGCTCTGGTCTGTCTCCATTGCAACATCCAAAACATCCTATTTTTGATTTTTTTTTCCCTCCTTTGAAGGATGCACGTGGGCCACACCTAAATGAACTCTGCTTCCCATGTAAAGAAGCATTTGAGAGGTCTCAACTTTTTCCCCTTCTCTCACACTCTCATTTTCCTACCCTTCAGTGCTGAAGGATCCCACCATTGTTTATGTGAGGAGACTGTTTACGAACTGTTGTGACACTCACAACTCTTTTGAAGGACAGCACAGAACTCTCGATTGGAAAAGCAAAAGTGTACAGTGAGGCCAAAGCAACAGGAAGAACAACAAACTCAAGTTTCGGACATCAAGGGCCTCTTGAATCCAACCAAAACCCCTCAGAGTTCAAATATTCCTGAACTGCTTCCTTAACTGCACTGAACTACTTTTTAATGCCTCGTATTTGAAGAAAATTCCTTATGAGACTTTGATCGCACTGACTGATGTGTGCTGTGACTTTGTGCAGATAACATTTCCACTGGACGGGTGCCTGTGGAAAAGACGGTGCAGCGTGGCAATGGGGGCCTGCAAAAGCAATGTTCGCTCTACATGCTGTGCGCATTTGTTCTATGTTCCTTGGCTTCCAGTATTCTTGATTGGAGGGCAGCCGAAAAGTCCAGCTTCCAACCAAACATTTTAAGAAGATCTAAAGCATACCATCACACTGGCAGCTTTATGAAAACTATTTATCTGTATCTGCCTCATATGTACGAAGTCATATTGAAATAATAGCTTCGTTCAGAGGAAACAGGATGACGATAATGTAAATGATAGCTAAGCAGACGTATACTCAATGTTTTGTTAGATTATGTAATATGTTGCTGTTGTGAGGTCATGAATGACGTAAGATGACAGTATCAGGATCAATGAGAAATCTTTTTAAAATCACATCATGTTCATAGAAATGTACTCTGTATTAAAGTAGTTTTTTATGGTTTTGAAAAACGCTTTACAGTTTAAGCAAAAGCTTATAATCAATTACTCTAAAAATGTCATGTGGTGTAACCGAGTAAAACATAGTAAAATATTTTCCTTAAACTTTTCAATACATGTACACATCTTAATCATTATTTAAAAAAATTATTTTTTAATCTATTTCGATATTTTCACTGTTTTTACTGTTTCTTGATTTTTTTTTGGAAGTTGCACTGCAATATGTATATTAATAAATAACACTTTTTTCGACGGTTGCACCATAGAGGTGCATCTCAATAAATTAGAATGTCGTGGAAAAGTTCATTTATTTCAGTAATTCAACTCAAATTGTGAAACTCGTGTATTAAATAAATTCAATGCACACAGACTGAAGTAGTTTAAGTCTTTGGTTCTTTTAATTGTGATGATTTTGGCTCACATTTAACAAAAACCCACCAATTCACCATCTCAACAAATTAGAATATGGTGACATGCCAATCAGCCTTTGATTTGGCAAACTTTTTTTCAATATATATGACAAAGCAGGTCCATTTAATGATTTTCATCTTAATCATAAAATATTATGCAAATAGTTCAATAGTTTCATTCAGTTCAAGAGGGGTTTTTCTTCATTGTGAAGTCAGGACAGTTGTATCACCCTGATTTTTTTTTTTTGACTTCATGCCTCCAAAAATATCACGATAAATTTTAATTCAGAAATTAAACACGTTTATATTACTAGAGTTGTATTCAAATCATTAAATGCATGAATTGCATTTTTAATGTATTTTATTATTAAATCCATTGATTCATTGATCACATTGATCATCATTTTCCTCACGCAAGATAATCAGGTGATTCCTGTTGCTTTGTGGTTTAAACAAGAGACTCTTATTCAAGGAGGTGTTTTTATCAGTAGCTCTGGGAGAGCGGTGTCTTATGTAATGTCAGATTATACTGAGACTCAATGTAAACCTCATGGCGGGGTAAGGAACTGGGCACTTTTCATTCAGCAATCAATGTTGTTCACCACTGGTCCCTCAGTGGGTGATATTTGTGGTATCCCAGCATTATTTAGCTATGATCTCACTGCATACAATTCATTGCTGGGGTTTGATGCTCTGTTACGCATTTTAAAAATTTCGGCGCACATACAGTAATTGACCAACCTGGTCTACATTTACAACCCAAATGCAAGATAATATTTCATATACATTTGTTCAAGAGACAAAACACCATGGTAAGTCACAAAAGAAACCCAAATATTGTGAGGAACTTAAATACATTATTGCGTAACGGCCTTTGATCCACTGTGCATTGCTGTTGGGGCCTGGCCAGTCCGGTGCAGCCATAATGGCTCCTGCAGGCTCCGCTATAAACTGTAAGCTGGAGCGCGCTAAACTTCTGGAGCTCTAGCTGACCGTAAAACCCACCGAACTGGCAGCACATTGGCCTGTCAAAAAGGCATGAATGACGAGAGAACGAGAGATGGAAATGATGGTAAGGTAAAGATGTGAAAGGCAACAAAGAGCTTCAAACTGATTTTCAATGTAAGACGCCAAACAAAATCGAACATTATACAGGTCAAAGTCCACAGCCATACGTTTTCTCTCAAGACTGACGTATGTAGATCTCATTACTTCAGAAAGCACAGATGCCTGGTCTATACTACCCGATACCCCCATAAATCAAGTGTGAACTCATCCCTGGAGAGATGTTTCAACTTGGCACTGATCTGCTAGCTTCTCTGACACAAATCGTGACCTTAAAGAAACAGTTCATCCAAAAATGAACATTCTGTCATCATTTACTCAACCTCATGTCGTTCCAAACCTATATGATTTTTTTTCTTCTGTGGAACATAAAAGAAGATATTGTACAGAACTGATTTGTCCATATAATTATCCATATAATGTTATAAAAATCCATGCATCTCCACATCGATTGGAGCTTGGCATTAGGTTACTGGAAAAAATATACAAAGCATAAGACAATTTCATGTACACTATCTTCTATCGGGCAAGCCCTAACCCTCTAAATTCAAAACAAATGTTTCTTTAGGTCCTGGAACCAAAAAGGAGTCACACATCTTAAAAACATTATGTATGATCATAACAACTCCAAGAAGAGTCTAAAACAGACTTGACCATGATCTCTAAACACCTTTTGTTTCTATTCACTATTAAATCCGGACATTAATTAATTCATTACAAAACATCACACCTTTACACTGAGAGGCTGCATGTAATGGGTAATTAGCGTGCTAAACTAAGCTAATCATCATTTAAGTTACATCAAATACCCAGGCTCGTTGGAAGTATACGTGCCAGTGCCACCATTTTTGCAAAATTAATTTATGTTGCTTTTTGCACAACAAGTTAAATATGCAGTAAGTGGAACTTAAAGCATGTTCAGTTTTATCCAAAACAGATGAACGTGAATCTGGTCAAATTTAAACATTATGTTGGTTGTTGCTGTGAAATGTCCGGCGAGTGGTGCTAAAAGGTAATGCTGTATTGCGTTTGAAAATAACGTACCTACTGTACAGACACTAAACCTAACCCTAAACCTAACTGATAGGATTAACATGAGATAAAAATGCATTTACCGAAGCAACCATGCCATTTCTGAGCTTTCAGCTTACTTCCACAAATCTTTTAGCTCTTTTATGTTTCACAAGGCTCTAACTGAGCACAATGCATTGCACATGCATTGCACATCAGGTGAGCTAACGAGCAAGTTTACTATGCCAGAACAGTCATACGAATGGAGCCGGTTATGTGATGCAAACGTCAAAATGTATTCGTTTACAAATCATGCATATGGTGAAAGCATTTTGAGGTTTTATATAGTAGTATTGTACAAAGATATGTGCATAAATAAGCCTTTATTAATCGATAATTTGCCCCTATAATCACAATTTTTGTAAATTGGAATTAAAGTTGTTGGTGATTTACTGCTATAGTGGCCATTTCAGCTGGAAACTGCAATGCATTATTGTATTATGTATAGGTATGTTACTCTTTTGGATTAGTTAACTAGACTTCAAGGAGGATATTTAAAAATATACAACTATCAGTTTTTTTTTTGGCAAATTGTTTTTGACGTTTATTTTGAAGAAGCTCAATTACCATTTACCTGGACTTTCCAAGGGAGGACAGTTTAGGAAAGCATGTTTGATTGTTGCCTCCTTTCTCTTGGCTTTAAGCTGATGTTTGATGTTAGTGTTAGAGTACATCTGTGCACTTAATTTCCTAATTATTTCTATTCAGCCTGGGCCTCTGCACTGCTGCTTACAACATCTTCTCTTCAAAAATCAATAAATTATGAGCAGCTTGGCAAGCTACATTTCAAATTAGCTTCCCCAACACTAATAGCTGTCCTTGATTACCTTTGATTGAGTATAACATATACCTCATTCTGGGAAACACAATTTTTCAAGCTAGTTTGACTATCTTTAGAAGGAAACCTGGCAATAACAACGAAAAACCTTATTGCGCAACAGCAGGAAAATCAAAATGTCATAAGAAAACATCAGCTGTGTAAATACATACAGGACATCTCTGTGAAATGGAGGCATTCCTGGCTCCAGAGGAAATGTTCTTCTTTTGGAGACCACCGTTTTCCCCAGCAACAAGTTGTTTTTATTGGCATTTGGAATTTATAACATTAACATTTTGTGGTTTCCAATATTGCCATATAAGGTTGTATGGTTTTGGTAGATTACTTTGCAATACACCAATAAGCCTCTCTTAAAGGATATAACTGTCACCAACATAATAATCTTAAAATTTGGATATATAACATTACTTATGAGACTGTTACATGTTAAGAAGAATGTCAACAGGACATGAACACTTAAAAGGTTTGGGGTTGATACGATGTTTTTAAAAGACGTTTCTTATGCCCTTCAATGCTGCATTTATTTAATAAAAAAATACAGTAAAACTGTAATATTGTGAAATATTATTACAATTTAAAATAACTGTTTTATAATTGAATATATTTTAAAATTAAATTTATTCCTGTGATGCAAAGCTGAATTTTCAGCATCATTACTTCAGTCTTCAGTGTCACATGATCCTTCAGAAATCAGTCTAATATGCTAATTTGCTGCTCAATAAATATGTCTGATTATTATCAGTGTTGAAAACAGCTGCGCTGCTTCATATGTTTGAGGAAGCCATTATTCCTGGATTCAGAAGATTTGCAGAGCATGTTCCTGGTGTCCACTTGTTCTGTAGCAAAAGACATAGGTATATATGTTTTATGACATGAGTGAAATATTCCTTTGCCTTTTTTTAACAGCTTTACAGGCAATTAAATATGAAATGTCACAAGATTAAAGCAAAAAGCTTCATGGCATTTACAGAACAACATTCCCTCACTTATCCTCACTTAGCCGGCAGCCATATCACCCTGTAGCCCAAGACTGGTTGCCCACTGAAGCTAAGCAGGGCTGAGCCTGGTCAGTACGGGAGACCTCCTGGGAAAGCTAGATTGCTGCTGGAAGAAGTGTTAGTGAGGCCAGCAGGGGGTGCTCACCCTGTGGTCTGTGTGGGTCCTAACGCCAGTGTATTGACGGGGACACTATACTGTCAACCCGTCCTTCGGATGAGACGATAAAAACCGAGGTCCTGACTCTCTGTGGTCATTAAAAATCCCAGGATGTCTTTTGAAAAGAGTAGAGGTGTGACCTCGGCATCCTGGCCAAATTTGCCCATTGGCCTCTTATTATTATGGCCTCCTAACAATCCCCATATCTACTGATTGGCTTCATCAGTCTGTTTCCTCTCCACCAATAAGCTAGTGTGTGGTGGGCATTCACGCGCACTATGGTTGCTGTCACATCATCCAGGTGGATGCTGCACACTGGTGGTGGATGAGGAGATACCCCCTGACAATGTAAAGCACTTTGAGTGCCTAGAAAAGCGCTATATAAATATAATGAATTATTAATTAATTATCTTGGTGTGTTTCCATTTCTTTGACCTTTCTGCTTCTCAAAAAGCATTTTATAAATATCCAGTTGCATATAAAGTTTGTTTATCTTTGTTTACCTCCACTTAATGTAATATTTCAAAGTCTGCAAACACACATTTCCATGGTATTCTGGTCCAATAAACACATCTATGGCCAAACCTGGACCTGTAAAGTGTGATAAGTCTTGTATTGACTGTTTTCCATTTGGCAGGTATCACATCTGAGATCACTGTAAGCATATGGTCTCCAGACTCCAGGCATTTATCTTACACAATACAAAATGGGAACAAATCTTGAATTGATTCCAAAGATCACATACGAGAGAACACCTTTCATGAACCCAAACATGAGGCCTTCAAGATGTTTGCTAACCAGCCACATCCATCCATGTGAAACCGACAGTGGCTACCGTTCTGGTGTGACAGCCGGTTGAAACAGGATTGTGAATTTAAGTAAAAAGACAAAATTCACTGGCTGGAGCAGGTGCTACACTTGGACGTTTTGTATCAATCTTACGGTGGTTGGAAACTATCTACAACTGGCAGGTTGAGCTGTTTGGAACAGGAATAATGAAACTGCAAAAACAAGCATCCCTCTACATCCTCACCCTGGATTTGCATCAAAACTCTGTCATCGAGCTTCAACAGCATCGTCACTTGGTTGCCATAGTTGGATCATCTTTTCTGACCAAATTCAAGCAGTCAGAGGGTCTTTCCCTACCACGTCTTCTGTTGTTGATAAAACACTGTTACACAACCGCTGGTGCCTCTACGATACATCAGTGTTATGTTGGATAAGTGATTAACACCATCTGTGCAGGAGATCCTTTTGTTTATGTTCATAATGGATGTGAACTGTGGCCATGAAGGGCACCACCGAACCTTTGGCAAAGGAAGTTAAAAACAAGCAACATGAACTTAAATGAACCAAAACAAACATTTACAAAAACGTAATATTTCAGAGAACTAAAAATTTGCAATGTCTGTTTCAATGAACATGTGCTTTCACAGATTTCTAAGGCAAGTGGACTTTGAACAAAAATGTACATTCAATTAAGATGCACAATATTGTGGGTAAAAACATGTTTTTCTAAAATGCTATGCTCAAAATTTACACGTGCTGTATTTGTTCAGTTTCACGGTTCAGTAAAATAAGTTTGTACACCTAAAGAGTCAGTTAAATAAATAAATAAAAATCCTTTAGTCATGTATGACGTTGAGTACTAAATGATCCAGGACTGTGACTCATTACATTACATTACATAAAATAAAATAACAATTTTCTATATTTCTTACCTTATTGTATTGTTTTTATTTAATTAAAAAAAACATGCCTCTCTTAAGGGCTGGCGCAACACCTAGATCTATCTTTGCTCTCCCGCCAAAACATACACCCACATTTGTTCAAAAAGTAGGCAAACCTGACTAGAAACAGCAACCTTACAAAAACTGGACTGCAGTGCGACTAATACATTTGTCAAGAATTTCAACTTCATCACAGCAGGCGTTTAATAAGTGTCTATGGGCTCACTCATTGACATTCACTTACATAACTTTCTGGATGCACTGCAGGGAAATCTATGATAGCTAATGGTAATCCAAACCTTGATTTACAACTGCAAGTCTCTCTACAGCTGCTGAGAAGTTGGTCATGGCTATAGATAAGAGAAACACACATGATGGGGTGAACTGTCCTTACTTCACAAACTCTTCAAGATATTGCGTTTCTGTTTTTCTAAAAGGAATATAATAAAGTGCCTCTATTATGCCATTTTTAAGGTTCTTAATATTGTTTTTTGGGAGTCTCCTACAATAGGATTACATGCATGCAAGGTAAAAAAAACGCTTTTGTTTTCTCAAAATATGCATTTAATATTACCTCATTTTCCAATGATTCGTTCGAAGCAGTTTTAAGATTCAGTCTGTCTAAACCCCTCCTTTCTTTGAGCCTACTCTGCTCTGATTGGTCAGATGGCTCAGTCTGTTGTGATTGGTCTACCGTGTACAGCGCATGTCAGAAACGATACGCCCACTGCCATAGTTCTGTATTCTAAATGCTCAATAGAAAATATAAACATCTATTATCAATCATACTTACAGGATGTGATTCAGTGCAGCCAGTTGGTCCAAATAAACTGGGTACTGAACCGTCTTTCAAGAGGAAGCGTTTTGTGAATCCGTTGAATTCCTGACGACTCTTTGGAACTTTGCAGATCATTTACATTTACATACAGCTACATTACACTCTGCATGAAAGGCAATATTCAAAATGGCATAATAGGGGCACTTTAAAGGAAACCGAAAATGACAATTCTGCCATCGTTTACTCATCCTCGTCTCATTTCAAACCTGTATGTAGAAGACATTTTAAAGAATGTTCACACTACAATGAAAGGATATAACAACATGAAAGTGATTAAATGATCACAGAATTTCACACACTCAAAATAGCCAGCTAATAAATGCGTAGCCACTGTTTTACTAGCAGTACACACAGAAGCTCAGCTTCATCACAGCTGGCATTTAACAAGCTTCTGACGAACAGAGCCCATTCACTGACGTGAACCTGCATCACTTTCTGGATGCACCGCAAGGAAATCTATGATAGCTAATCGTAATCCAAGCAATGAACTACATCTGCAAATCAGCCTACAGCAGCTGAGCAGTTAGTCATGCCTGCAGATAAGAAAAACACACACGATAGCAATGAACCATCTTTTCATCAAAACACTCCAAGATAAAACCGTTTTTTTAAAGTACTGCCTGGATTTACCATGGTAGAGAGATTAAAATAACTTCCTGATTCTGTTTTTCACAGAGATTTAAAGGCATAAACAAGCTAATTATAACGAGAGCTAATTTTTTTTCGTGTATATTGTTGTTTTTGTATCTTGACAGGAAAAGAGAAACGTAAACATCCCTTAAATTTATTTTTTTTGGTTGTTGTTTTGTTTTGTTTGACCTCATAATTTTGAATCAAAATGCAACTCAACCTTCCAGTGAAACAACAGACTTCTCTTTGATTATGTATGACGTAATTCTTCAATCATTTTGTCCATTTAAACCCCGCCCTTTCTTACAATTGACTGCAAGCACATATTCAGTTCTGTCTCCAGTCAGTCAGCAACCAATGTAGAGTTCCCACTCTACATATAGTCTTTTTCAATAATCTGTTTCACTCAGATATACAGTACATCGCAATATGGAAGAAAATATCTGTTTCTACTTCCATTACATTACAACCGCAGAAGAACATAAGTCACATGGGTTTGGAATTAGATGAATACAGTAATCAAATTATTCATTAACTATTTCGGAAAAAAAAACATTGAGTAATGGCTGTGTTTACACTCTGCATGCAAATGGATGCCAACATCAACTCAAAATTACCATTAAAAACGCTTTCTTCAAGCTTCAACTATGATGAAGCAAATCATTACTGAACATAACACATTATAATTATGAATGATGATGGTACAATTTATTTTATACACATTGTATGCACTGCTAATGAAGAACAGTAATAAAGTTCACCAAAAACCACTAATTTACTTTATGAGGAGGAAACGTTGTGCAACCAGACTACATTTCCCATCATTCTCTGCTGCAGCATGGGAATCATAGAATAAGACATCAGTTCCACCAAATGTGCACCTATTTATGCCGCATTAGCATTATAGAGCCTCTAGCCTTTTTGGAAAGTCAAAATGAAAGAGAAAAGTATAAAATAGTCCAGCAAGTCCATTTTATTCAGAAAAAAATCTCTTAAACGAACATCATGTTGTAATTTACAAACTCGTAAGTAGGAACTTCCCTGGAGCACTTGAAAGATTAGATTGCTAATTCCTTAATTCCTTATAAATGTTTTTAATCTCTCTGCTGTCATAAGCCTTAAAGGTGAAGTATGCTGGAGAAGTAAAAGCCATAATTTTTTTGTATTTTTTCAAATGTATATTAGATCAACAGTTTTTACTTTGGCATTAATAGGTTTTGCATATCATAACTGATCATAATTGATCTTAAATTCAAACAAGCAGTACTGACAGTACCGCACATGCTCAAATACTTCTAACAGTGAAAATGTGAACTGTGAGTGAGAGCATTCTGTCGGCCGTGTCTCTATTCATGGAACATCACAAAAATTATTTACTATAATAGCTGCGCTTTACAACATTTAGCATTTGCGTCCATAAAGCTCCGCGAAACTGTTGAGAGAATTCTTGTGTTACAACCAATAGTAAATGATACTCCACAAATTTAACTCCAAACTGATGTTCAGTGTCATTTTAATTGATAGAGAACTGTTCTGGTGCAACAAGACGTACCCAGATAATTCCTAGAAGTTGTTTCAGACAAGACGTTGCTGTGCTTTCAGTACTTTGAGACTCTGGTGAGGAAACCCAAACCTTTGGTGTGTCTTGATTGTTTCGTGGGAACATGGAAGAAACTTGTCAACAGACCATTGGAAACAGTTAGCATTCGGCCAGTGGAATATTATGTAGCGACAGCTGGTTTTACTGAAACCAAAAATATGTTTAAAAGGTGTGTATCCTTCATGTTATATCCTGAATCAACAGAAGAATTAACATTACAAATATTTAAATCTTTGCCAGATTAAAATAACATGCCTGAAATTCTTCAGCATTCAATGTTTGTGTATTATGTTTAGTAACATTTTTAGATGCATTCAGTATGTGGACCTTAGGGTTGGGACTGGGAACTTTTGTAACTCTGGGTTGAGAGTCTTGGACTAGAGTGGAAATATTTGTAACTGCGAATGTCGTTTTGTATTTCTGCAGTCATTATGTACATTAATGTGTTTTTAAATAACTATTTTTGTCTTGTTATTCAGTAAAACTATTTAATAATCCTTTAAAACAAGACCAATTAAGAAAATAATTTGACAAAATTAATTTGGTTTGCTACGCACAAAATGTTGGCGTCCATAAGATTGATTTTTTTTTTTTTATTATTATTATTTACAATTAAGACTTTTACGTGGATTTCAATTTCAAATTAATGCTGTTCTTTTAGTTTGTAGTCAAAGAATCCTGAAAAATGTTCATGAAAATATTAAGCAGCACAACTGCTTTCAATATTGATAATAATCAGAAATGTTTCTTAAGGACCAAATCAAAATATTAAAGAGATTTCTGAAGGATCATGTGACACTGGAGACTGGAGTAATGATGCTGAAAATTCTGATTTGCATCACATTAATAAATTGCCATTTAAAATATATTATAATAGAAAACTGTTATTTTAAATGTTAATTATATTTCACAATATTACAGATTTTACTATATTTTGATCAAATAAATGCAATTTTGCTGAGCATTAGAAACGTCTTTAAAAACTTTAAAAAAAAATCTTGTGGGCCCTGATTTTTTGAACAATAGTATATGCTGTATATATTTTAACTTTGGGATATTCTGATGTTTTTAAAACTGGAAACCAAGACAAAAATACTGATTAAGAAAATGTTTGATGGGCTTTTAAAAACATCTCCACTTAATAGTCTCTTCTTTTCACTGCTAGGCTATTTCCTGTTCCTCTTTTTCTGGTCCACCTAACAGAAATACAACCTCAGGCCTAAACTGCTCTTGTGGATGGTCACGGGTGATGGCCAAGGTCATCGTGAATGAAGCCTTGGAACATTTAACAAGGAAAGGTAGAAATCTGAGTTGAGAGAAACTTTCCATTAAAACCATGAAATGGCTGCGGTGGCTTTGTTAAGTGTGTCATCAGACAATGCAATTTATGACTCTCAGAAACCGCTGCTGCTTCCACCGAATTAAGATGTTTTGGCAGCGGATAATAGCTAAGGGATTTACCAGCATTACAAGGGAAATGTGGGAAAAGTATATATCTGAGGCTAGATTCTGTGTCAGTGCTTCCATGGACCGGTCATGAAGCTTCTGTACTGTATGTGAGGTGGGACTGTTTAAAGTAATACTGAAATCAAAATCTGATAATTACATAGCACCAAATGGCTCGAAAGAATCATGGGATGGCTGTGGCTTAGTGGTAGTTGGTAATTGTAAGGTTGTAGGTTTAATCTCAAAGTGTGAGGCATGAGATACCATCATTGTAGTCTCATGTAGCCAGACCTTTGATGAATGTCAAAAGGTCTGGTCCAAAATGTATCTTATTCTGGACTTTAACAGGAAGAGACACAAATGCCTCAATCAAAACTCTTCAACAAAAATCATTCTTAATTGTACATTATCACTTACAGCAAGGTTGCTTAAAGCTACTTCCATTTCCGCAGTAAGCTACTGTGTTGAGGGAAGAATCATCTAAATTAAAGTATAACAAGTCCAGATGGTCCTCAACAAACTGTCCAAAATATTGCTTGCAAATGGAGTTGTTGACAGGACCTACTTTGGGAGCATCTAGATGTGGTGCGATGGAGATTCTAGGTCACCACTGAATTAAAAAAAGTAAACAAATGCTTCACTGCTCCAGTTTTGGTTAGAACAACATCAGCCTACCATCAATGGTCTACCAACAAAGCACCACAAGAAAAGTCAATATGCGACGATCATAAATGAGGAGGATGAAGCAGATTCGGCCAAAATGTTCAAGACCGACCCAACTGGGTTACACACACACACACACACACACACACACACACGTACACGTATATGTATATATAAGTGGTGTGTGGTGGTGTTCTGAAATGAGGAGGCAAAGACTGAAAGTCCTTTTTTTAAAATCAAATGTAAATTCCTGTCACATGTTCTTGGTTAAATAAACATTACTTACACTATCAAAAAAAAAATATATATATTTTTATATTTTTACCTTAACAATGTAATCAATACTCTGTTTATTAAAGCCAAGTATGAATCTCATCAAGTTATTGTTTTTAAGCATTTTACATTTATTCCAAAACAATAACTCAAGGCAGTAACAATTTAAACAATATATATTTTTTGTGAACGTATGTTCAGCTATTCTTTTTAATAGTTAACTTTGAACTATTTTTTTATTATTCGGTTCATCAGTCATCAAAGTTCGGTGAAAATTGGTCAGAGACAAAGAAATTTACTTAAAATTACACCATGCTAATTACTCACTAAAAACTCCCACAGATCAGGTTTTCAAGCCATTTCAAGTCTTATTTTGGCATAACAAAGTGGTTATATCTAAGTATGTGAGTTGTTTCATTACTTTTTTAAATTATTCTTCCCATTAATGCCATTAAATTGTTTCTTTCAGACTTATTCACGAACGCAGAACGCACACAAGAGGTGGGATTTATCGCATGAACCAATCACAGCCGAACATAACCAGTCAGATCCAATCATATCACGATGGAGATGTTGCCTCCTTTCATGTGATTTCCCCACATTCATTCCCAATTACCCCCCCACCAAACTCACCACATGCTTTAGGGGTCTGTTAAAACTCAATGGGCTCAGGGGAGGCGAGAGAGACGTGGACTCTTGGTGTTACTTTACCTGCTGGGGTCATTGTTGGACAATGTTTCTTTAGAAAAATTAGTGATTTATACACTTTGTAATGTTACATTTTGTATATAATATAATATAATATAATGCATTTCTATAAGTGTATAGAAAGTGTATGTTTTCTAGGCAGTAACTGGTCATTTAAAAAAAAACTGGTCATATTTTTACCATCATATTTTTGTAGTTGATATAAAATAAAGTTTTAGATGTCACCCTTCCATGAAATGTGTCTTGTCAGCTGGCCACATGTGGGTTTTTGCTGAGCACACTCCTGTCTTTAGTGTTAAGTGTGCTAAGAGTCTCGGTGTGATCCAGGCCCCTCGAGCGAGAGAAATTAAAGTCTGATGCACTGCAGCCTCTTTAACCATGAACATGTGGAACATGTAACGTCCGCACATTTATGCACAAGATGTCCAGAGCATTAATAGGCATTAAAACCCACAGAGTTTGGGTCTCATCTGGATCACAAAAGTGGAGTGAAAAGACACTCTGACCTACATTCACCCAGTGATCTTCTTTTCCTCTTAGACATGCAAATAAAGTGGTGGAAAATACCCAGCATGCAAAGGGGCTTGGGACGTTTCTCTTCAGCTGGCTCCAGATGTACTGTACAGCTGGTCCTCACAATGTTCGGTTGAGGGGGGGCTCCCTGACCCCCTTAAGAGTTAAGGGACAAGAACGGAAAAAAGTATGAATTGCATTTGTATGTGTTTTAACTGATAGATCCTGACAAAAAAAGCATAATGTAATTTACCCACGTACACAATTTGATTTAGGTTTAAGGTTGGGAAACCCCATGAGCTATTCAAGCACTGGCTGGTCCCAGCCAGGCCGTCCTCTCATTGTCACCGACCAAGACAAAACATTAACCTCTATCTAGGCCACTATCCACTCACACGCAATTATTTATGTCCAACAACTAACAGCTAAAAAAATATAACAGACTGCACTGTTCTAATCTTCACTCAAATCTCAGCAGCACATGGTGATCTCTAAGGTAACATATTATGAGTTACAAGCTGAAGAACATGTTCTGTGATTCACTCCAGCAGAGAATTACAATGATTGATGGTTTAGGTTTAGGAATAGAGGTTAATGTCCATGAGCACATGCTGGAGTTCTTTGAGATCAATATGCTTCTTCTGGGTCAGAGAGGAAAACACAGCACTGCAGGGTAGGAACAGACAAATGATGAATGGATGTCACAAAACAGGTGAGTGTTTTTCCTCTGAGGATGATGATGATGGGTAAGAAATTATGGTTCATGTGACTCAGCAGGGAATTTCAGAGGGGTTTCGTTTTTAAAAAGCCAAACACGCACATTAGAACCATTCCAGATCATAAAAGTAAATGTTTCCTGTTTTGACATCAGTGGTTGAACTTACTGGACATTTGCACTAATATTCAGTAAAAATTCCCCTGTCAACCAGAAAAAGAAACTTTGTAGCATTGGGCATTTAAAAGTCAGTTCTGCAACTTCTCTTTTCTCTAGTTGAATACATCTACTGGTAAACCAAGTGTCTGGAGTTTGATGAAAGTCAGCAGAGAGTGTTGTTGAACGTTTGCCCTGGTAATTCAGGGCCACTTTGAGCTGGGCTTCATTTTAGCATGAAATGTTTCACAGATGGGATTAACAATGCTTCTATGTACACATATCAAACAGGCCTTGAAATCCAAGGAACTGCTTGATGTGTGCAAACCAAATGTCAGAATAAAGTTTAGAATCAGAAATGTGCCATTAACTTGATGTGACATTTTCATTGGCCATTTGTGCCGTAATATAAGCCACGCAGTTCAGATGTTTAGAGAAAAACCAGCTTTAACTTCTCATTCATGTGGAATACAATGGAACAAGCCCAAACCTGAGCAGCATTAATATGGCCTGTGTCAGTGATACCTGTGAGGAAGGCAATTCAACCTGACAGGTAGGTCATGGAACATCTCATTTATATAATCTGTTAAATATGTATAGCAGGGGGTGCTGGAGGGAAGTCTTTAAATGTTTGTTTCCTTTTTAGAAAAACTTCGTAGATCCGCATCACACTCCTCCAACTGATGCCATTTGCCGAAGGCTAAAATACAATGGCTGCATTGTAAGGCTAAGAATGATTTTCCCTTCTAAAAGGCTCGATTTGCAGGCCAGACATGGTGAAGCTGTTATATAAGCCGTGATTTCTATGACATACACACTGCAAAGAGCCTGTCATGTCTTTCCTTTAGTTTCAACACTCATCACTTTGATATGAAGCAGGAGAAGCCATGAGAAGATTGTGTGTCATATGTGTGTGTTCTTCTGTTAGCATGGACATGTACCAAAATTTCAGTAGTTGATACCAATTTCACGGTTCTCGATATCACAGCAAAGTCAACAACAACACGACAAATGTGCTATGGAATTTATTTTATATATATATTTAAAATAATTCGATTAATTTTTGAATTATATATCTTATTAATTGATTTCACTAATTAAATTCATTTAAAAGTGAAAATATTTTATATATTATTAATCTGCAGGGGCTAGTATAATTTTGGCACATTGGCAAATTATTATCTTATTGATTTATTATTATTATTTATGTACATTATCTTATTGATTTATTCACTTATTTAGGAGCTTGTGCGCAAATAAATTTGAGGATTCAAAAGATAAAAGATTGTTATTTGCATTGTTATTAGTTATGTTGGCTATGCTGGTCCACCAATGAATGCTGATCTAGTTTAAGTTTTCCAGTAGGCTGTATTCAATATCCTTTCAGATGAACTGTATAACCAAGAAAGGTGTTGGCATACCATGCATTCAAGCTGAAACATTATTAAAATTGCTGAAACATTATTAAAATCCATTGCTCAGTTGAAAGGTGAGCTGCTTGACCTCAGGGTGATGGTTAGGCAGTTAAAAGGCAGCATGACAATTTGAGGCATGTTCCTAGGTAGGTCAACATGTTTCAGGTATGAAAAACAAAGCAATAATAACCTGATTCTGGTCTACAAGTCATCTCTAATTTGTCCAAGACTCAGCGCTATCCAGCTCTGTCTTTTGAAGTGACTCATTAAGAGTTTACAAGGCAATCACAGAGACTCAGAGTGGTACCAGCTGTAGAAACCATATATATATATATATATATATATATATATATATATATGCAGGGTGAAAGCTCTAGCCAAAGGGATCCCATGGCCTGTTGAGTTAGTTTAGAGCTTTATTAATACCCTTGGGGAAATTAGTTCAGACTGTCGTGGTGCTTCACATATACAATCAAACCTTAACAAACAAACATACAAATACTCGAAATGCATACAAATATATAAAAAATCCACAAAATCAACTCAATTTATTACAGAAACTATTGCTTGATTCTGGCAACTCAATTGGTTGTAAACTGTTGTGTTGGCAAAGCAAAAAGCTGTAGACATGATCACAGCTGCAAACGAGTGATGTTTTGTTTGAATCATGATAGGGAGTGGTTTTACAAATTGTCCTTTTTTTTCTTTTGAGTTTGTTTTGCTTGTAATGCTCTTTAAAATAACTCTTCTTGGAGCACGGGACATTCTGGAGTAGAACTCTTGTTTTATGGTACTCTGTGCTGATGATGTAGTAGGAGGCACATGCTAGGCTGTAGTTGCATAATTTTTGGGTGGCTTGATTCATGAATATGTCTTTGTTCACATCCTGTGGGTCAGACGAGGCTCACTGGAGTGAGTGCTTCCCTTTGCACGTTGCATGCAGTGGCACGTGTTGGAAGCACTTGTCATTATAATCACTTTCCACCCACCCACCTCCCCAATTTTCGCCTATGTCCCTAGAGATGAGGTTACTTGGCAGGGAATGTGTGGCTGGACACCCTTCTAGACAAGACGTAATGTACAGTGGTTAGCAATGGGCACAGATAGACAAGTGATGCTGTGATGATGAAATAGAGGGATACTATATTTGCACCAGGTTATATAGGTAAGTAGGTAGCTTTTTATTGTCATTCAACTGTACATACAGAATGCACATATGAACGAAATTCTGTTCCACTGGCTCATAAATACTGCACTAAACTAAACACGTACCATAAAATCAGTATAAAAAAATATATATAATAAAAATTGCAACAGTGTTCATTTAAAAGAATATAGCACTAAAAGGAATGACAGCAGCATATAAATATTAAATAATGCACATAGTAATATCACTGGAGGAAGGGAAGTTTATGACATCTTCCTGTCCGTTTAATGTCCTGCTTATGTACTTCATTAGTCATTGTTCTCTTGGAACTCTATTTGCTATTGTAGGGGTGCCCCAAGTCTGTGTACTAGGTCCAATCAAATTTTGGAGGGAACACTCTGACACAAGAACAGACTTGCACACCCACAAACACAAAAGCTGCTGGGGAAAAAAATCCTTGATGGAAGAAAATGTGAGAGAGCGTTTGGTCGAGCAAGACCAGTAAATGAAAACCATGCTCACCCCCCACAAATGTGTGTGTGTGTGTGTGTGTATGTGGATCGGTGAGGGTGGGTGTCATTGAGGCATGCATCAGCAATCTCCTCCCTCCCTGGTCACTATACATCCTGGAGGACTCCTTGCACTGTCTATCACTCAGCAGAGGCACACGGTGAGCTCAAGAAGTCCTGACTTGACACTAGCACCAGCAGTAACAGTCCTAGAGAAATCGGGCAGCATCCCTTCTCGACTGGAGCAGAGCACCATGGCAGGCAGCACTGTCCTTCACTTGGGCTTCTTTCTGACGCTTGCAGGAATTCTCCTCCTCGCATGCAGCTCAGCACAAAGAGTCAGAGGCAAGTTCAGCACCACGGTGCCGCATACTGCACTCATGTCTTTTGGTGATCAGTGTGTTTTTTGTGATGCACCTGTTTGTGTTTCAGAATGTCATGCATTTCTACAGTAGTTCTAATGTAATCTTAAAAAGATTTTTGTAGAGTAGGGTTAGGACAAGATTCATTACGATTAACCTGTTGCATTTGTATTGCAAGATGCCCTGAACCAGTCATTGGTTTTATTTTTCATTCCTTTTTAAAAACATGCAATGCATTGTGCAGGTGCATTTGGGCATGCATGAGCAGATTATTAGGGAAATTATATGAAACATGATTACATTTGTGGTGAGGCCAAACTCTGCAAAGGGAAAAAATGGGGTTGGAGTTTGAAAGGTGCTGGAAAATGAAGAACGTGCAATTTGTCCGCTGTTGTCCAGAATCCAACATCAGAAACCAGGCACTTTGATATTCTGGCTTTGCCAGTTGCAAAACGGCATTACATTTTGATAGACTAAATTTTGAAACAGTAGAGTGATAATGGTTACCACATGGTGTATGGAGCTGGCCAAAATCTTTTTTTTTTTATATGTTTTATTTTGTGTGTATGTATATGTGTGTCTGTATATATTCCATTATGGTGCTTGATGTGCTTGTGTGTGTTCTAGGGTTTGTTGAATGAATACATTGCACCTAAGTATCCTGTTCATAGTGCATTTTTGTGTGTGTCTACATATGTTCCAGCGCCTGCCTCCTCAGTGCCAGCAGTGTAGGTGTGTGTGTAGCATGTATCTTTGCAAGATCTCTAGCTCCCAGTGTCCCTGGGTGCTTAGATTAGCTATTGCATTAGTGATAGAAGCTCTCGATTCACTATCAGAGCTCATTTATTAGCTATTAAAAACCACCTCCATCTCCGGAGGGGAGGAATGTCTGCGCTGGCTCAGTGCCCTGTCTCTTGTACCGAGTTTCATTCAGCACAGCTAGTCAATCAGCCCAACAGCATTCTGTGTTTATCTTTCGTTGGCCAAATTCGTTTCCTTATGGATTTTGACTGGACAACAAGACAGAGTTTAAATTACCGGATGGGGAGTTCAACAAGTGTGAAGATGCTTTGAATATTTATCTTCTCATCCCTGCTGAAAAGAAACACACTTATCTGGTCAGGCTGGTCTGGTTTGCTGGTTTTAGAGTGGTTTTGGGCAATTTTCAGCTGGTTCCACCTCACTGAAGTAGCTGAACATCAGTTTGGTCAGGCTGCACAAACAAGGTAGAACAAGCTTGATCAGGCTGGGAGACCCTCTAGACCATCTTAAAACATTTAAAACCAGCAAACCCTCTTAGGCTGGTTTTAAATGTTTTTTTTTTCAGCATGGATGAACTTGATTGATAATTGACGCCTTAAAAGGAAACAGCAGTCTGAGATGTCTGTATGTTCACCTGGCTCAGATGCAGCTTCTACTTGTTACTGTACTTCAACTTGCCGCGGGGCAAAGACGGCTTAACAAGTCATGTGCAGGCAGATGCACTGTAAAAACAAGCACTGAAGGTTCACAATGCACCCTGAGACCCGAAGCCAAACACTATCAGGGGGGAAAAAAAGAAAGAAAGAAAACATTGAATTGTGAAAGAACATGTGTTTAGGAGTGGTGTTAGCAATGAGGGGTTGTGTGTAAGCAACTAATACTGGTTGTTTTAATATCAAAATGTCTCTAAGTGAGCACCAGAGAAAAGTCAGAACAAGACAAAGAGGATGAAAGGATTTGGGGGGTGAAGGGGAGAGGAGAGCAGCTGTTGAGTGCAGAGATCAGAACTGTTGTAAATGTGCCTGAAAAACGAATTATTTGCTGAAGTCTGGGAAAACAGTAGATTTACACTCTCTCCACGCCCTCAGGTGATTTGCTTCTTCTGAAGTTTAGTGCCATTTTTTTTAAATCATCTCCTTGGATATTTGGGTCATGTTTCTCCTGTAATGTGGTGCACAAGAGCCTGGAGTTCTACATAAGGACTAGATTTCTGGATTTTCCATGAAAAGTGCTGAATTAAAGGAATACTTCACCCAAAAACAAAATCTGTCATAATTTACTCAACCTCATGTCATTACTGCATGGCTTTCTTTCTTCTACAAATTAAGAAATTTTGAATAATAAGAATACAAATAAAAATTCAATGGGCAGAAATCATGAAGAAAAAAAAACAACAGTGGAAAGAATTGACATTCATTTTATACACTAAAGACACTTGGTGGCTGTTCGTTGTAAAGCCCAAAGATCTCTTCTAATTTTCTTGAATTTGCTTATTTAAAGTCTTGAACATGACGGAAAAACAACTGAGCAAAAACAAGTTTGATTTGATAAAGCAAATTGATTTTGAATGCAGACTTGGCAAGTGCCTTGTGTAGCATGGCTTCTGTCCAGGAGGAATGCTGTGAATCAGACTGACCCTTCTAGAAATCAATGTGTTTGTAAATTATGTTTCAAGTGGAACAAGTGCCAGATGTCCAATAAAAACTGGACCTTATTCATGCACAAGCTAAAAACTAACCATATCTGACAAAACACAGCTTGGTGGTCGTCCATCTGCAATTCGATAATTTAGCAATAATTTTATTTACTTCGCAAAGTGAAGTGCACAACGTGACTTGGCTAAAAACGTATTATTAGTTGAGTTACTGAATCCTTTAGGGATATTTTTTTTTTCTTTTAAAGTTGAAATGTAATATTAGTCTTTGGCTTGTTCACTTTTTAATAAGGATGTTTTCCCTGAAGACAGAATCATTTTTGTACACTGTTGATGAACTTTGGAAGTATTTTTCTTTTCTTTTACATTGCATTCATTCACTTAAATGAGAAAATAGAATGTAAATGTAATTTAAATATTTATTTATTTACATTTGGAATGTAAATACTTAAATAGGAATGTATAACAAATAAAATAATTAAAAATGTAAAATAATACAAAGAAAATCAACTGGATTCACAGTATTACCATTGCAGTAAAAATGCTCCATGATTTGACCTGCATGATCTCCCTGAAAAAAATTTTATTGTGTTTTTCCTTTCCCTTGACCACAGAGGTCCATCCATTGTCCAGCCCTCCTCCACTGGCATGACAAAACGGCAAAGAGGCTTTTTATTATTCTTGTCAGATGTAAAACTATTACATTTTGGGAACGGAAAAAAAATCCCTTTTAAAATATCTGTGGTGGCAAGCTGGTGAGAACAGGTAAACCAAAAACACCACTCAACTGCAAGTGTCAAGCCTATCCATGACTCAGAGCCTTGGCCCCAGTCTAAAGCTACAATGACATGGTTAGGATTTGAAAAATACATCTGAATGAATAGGTGAAGAAACAAGACTGTGCCTGCCTTTTAATGATAGTTAATCAAAGTGATACGGTGCATTGCTGTAATGGTAGGGAACACCTAAAGTAGAGTTCATTTTCAAGTGTTCTTCACTGAGCTGTCATTTTACAGTGATCCCAATGATTTAGTGGTTTGTAGTTATTTCCCTTGTACAAATCCAGCAGCTTCCCTGACCACACACGCTTCCTCTTTTCTGTTTGTTTAACAGATTTCAAAAGATTAAGAAGACACGTTACTGAATTAGCCTGTTGACTTTCCAAACATCTATGCTTCAGTGTTGGGTGATTCTTCATAGACAGTTCAGAAATCAAAATTATGTCATTGTTTACTCACCTTTATGTCTCTCCAGACCCATATGCTGTTATAGTTTCTTTTTGAACACAAAAAGTAATAGCATACATACAGCTCTTTTCCAAAAACAAATGTTCAGAGTGACTGTGGACATCCAAAAACAACAAAAAAGCCCCATAAAATGATCATTAAAGGGGTCCATGAAATTCATGCACTATATCACAAGTCTTCTGAAGTCATACATTAGTGATGAGTGAGGAACAGACTGAATTGAAATCATTATTTACTGAAATCCTCCCCTCTGGTGAGCTGTTGACTCAAGAACCACTGCAACTGAATCAGTTGAGTTGAACTCAAGAACTGGATCATTGAATTATTATTATTTTTTATTAAGTCTATTCTTTTCATTGCACTGGTTCTTCCAGTTCACAAGTCAGACTGAGTTGTTTGTGAATTGAATGTCTAGTTCATCCAAAGAATAAACTCAAAAGAACAATTAATTAGATTGAAATACTTGAATTTCTAATACAAAGTTGTCATATGACTTAAGGTAACTTGAAATGTGTAATGTAGTGCACTATCATATGGACATTCTTATGGTGCTTTTTGGTGGTCAGTAGGAACTGTTGCCGTTTGGAAAAGATTTGCATTAATATTTTTTAAAAAATCTAATATTTTTGTCTCTACTGACATCAAATCGTTTTAGGTTGGTGAGTATGTAATGGATTTTCATTTTTGGGTGAACTACCTAATGAGCCTGATTAATGAGCTTTGGTTGAAGTGGTGCTTCATCGAGACTTTGACAGATAGGGGCGATGAGCTTGACCTGCCAAGCTTGCAATTTCTCATAAAGTTAAATACACACATCACTTTCCAAAGGCCCAGACCAACCAGTTTAAATCAGTTTAAGGAGGACGTTTTGTGGCCTCTTTAACTCAGCGTTAAACTGTTCTGATTGATGGAGAAAAGGTGGAAGCGGAAAAATCTCTGCTCAGCCTGGTGGCTTATTAGATTTAGAATGGGCCTGAAACTGACTCGAGACATTTTCCATGCTGCAAATTATCCAATGAAATGGTGAAAGACGACGCTGGTATAAAAGGAGGTAATTTATAATGAATTGCTTGGCGCGGGATTGAAAAGATAACGATCAGATCACTTTAAATGTGTGACTGTGTCCAATTCCTGAAACTGTACAAAGCCTCAAAGGCTCATAATTCCTCTGAATGTAATGCTGCGTAACTAGTGCATAATATTGGAGGTCCATATGCTACTGTGCTTTGAGTGAAGTGATGAGGAGTTCAACTGTGAAAGCCATTGTCCTTGATTTACCTCAATGATGATTTTTCATGGCACACAATTTTGTGCTCCTCAAAAGAGCGCTCCTCAGTCCCCCTTTGGCCTCATAAATCAACAAACCCCATCCAACACATGGGAAACATAAAGACTTACTCTTTAAGTAATTAATCATTTATTCATTGCGGTGTTCTGAAAGTCACTCTTTTTGTGCAGTTCCTCTCTACTGCCATTGAATGTCAAACACAGAAACACAGAACATTTGAAGAGCTGCAGCACTGTTTCTTAACCCAATTAAAAGTATTTCAAACACTTCCTTTTCGTAGTAAGAAGACAGAATATGAAGGTTCGAATCAACGCGACCGGGGATACCATAGTTCTGAAGTTTGTTCGACCCAACCCTGACATCAAACTTGAAGGCTACATTTTAGGATATGGTTCCAGCATGTTCTCCAAACAGTTCATTCAACTTCCAGAAAATGGGGAACCCTATGAGACCGAGATTGGTAAGTTCGAGTTTAACCACAGACAGCCGTTATTTCACTTAAGAGCCTGAAGGAAGCCCACAAAACAATCATTAATGTTGTTTTGTGGGTTAGCATGGGAATGGAGGAGTAACCACAAATGTTGATTCCTTGACCCATTGAAACCACTGTCTTGATTTGCACACCTATGTTTGCGCCAACTCTTCCATTATTTGAAAACACAATCTGTAATTTAATCCCAAATGAATGCTATTTGTTAAAGGTTTGGTAACCACATTATTTGTCATCACCAAAAAGCCACACATCCCGCTTGACAAGGTAAAAAGGTCACATATTACTCCCAAGAACACTAACCACTTTTTTTGTCTGTAAAATAACTTCCTGTTGTCCATACATCATCACTTTCCCAGGAGATACAATCTCAGAGTTCATTCTGAGGAGGTTAGGGTCAGGTCATAGGGACCCTAAAGCTAATGTTAGTTCTTAAAAAATTGGCCCATGCCAGGTGCTTCATTTTGCTTTTGCAGATATAACAGAGTGCAGTTGCTTGTGGATTTCGTTGGATTTAACAATACTATATTGGTTATTGGTCGATATTAGAGATTTTTGTTTAAATTCGGTATTGGCCGATATTGGATAGTTAATTGTTCATATACATTTCTCTAATTTTTACATTTGAGATGAAATTTGCTGTCATTTAACATGAACTTTTAAGTTATTAAAAAAAAAATTATATTTTTAAGTAACTTTTAGGAAATCTCAATATGAATATCCATTTTCATATTGTACATTATAATGCTGTGATATGTAAGTTTACTTATAGCAATTAAAACAATGATTTCAGTTTTGGTGTTTTATTTTAACAAAATTGGATGGAATTTTACTATTGGCTATTTATCGGTTATCGGCTATAACATGAAAATTATTATAAAGGTTGTGTAGAATTTGTATATTGGCTATTTATCAGTCATAACATGAAAATAAGTATTTGTTATATGTAGAATTTTAATATCGGCCACTTATCTGTTTACAGCAATGACGTGTAAATAATTATCAGCTTATCAGTGTCGGACAGAATTTTTAAATCCTAGAAAATGCAATTCTGGTCATTTGTGTTGACTGCAAACAATACATACATGCATATCTCTTTTTTAAGATTTAAGATTGAAGTGGACAAGGTCTCAACCTTTAAGTCAAGGCCTTTGAGGTTCAGCTCAATGGAAAGCACTTACACATATATAAAAATAATTACACACCGACGCTTATGCGCTTATCCAGAAGCTTGCAAACAAAGCATTATTTGTTCCAAAAGGAAGGGCCTCTAAGTTTTTGGCTTCTTTACCTACACAGTCCAACACAGGAACATACAGTCACATCATTATTTAATATTGGCTACAGGCAGAAGGATAATTTCACTTGAATTTACAGTGTGTGCTGAGATTTCAATATGATACACGTGCACAACAGATGGTCAAAAGGCGAAAGCAGTTATTGGCGTTTTCCCAACTTGACATGCCTCACGCACATACACTTATAAATGTCCAGACTTTTGTGGACTTTGGTACTGGCCCATCAGTCTAATGGGCTTTTTTGCCTAAATGAGTTTTTCTGTGTACATATTCATAACTGTTAGAAAGGCATAAATGACAAACTTATCTCCCCAACGAATCAAATTTTGGCAAATGTGCGGTTTAATTCTGTTACAGTGGAAACACGGATGTTTAGCAAACCTTTGTCATCACAGAGCTATAAGTGAAAAGCTTCACATTAAACAACTCAAGACATTTTACTAAACAAAAGTTCACCAGAAACGTTCAGAATTGTGCTCTTGATACAGAAAAGACGATTAAACAAATATAGCTTAAACCACATGTAATAATTAGAAAAAAACTTTTATACCATTTTTAACAAAATGTTAAATGTAATGATTCGTGGTGTAACAAACAAAACTTTTCCCTAATAATTTTAATGTGTAAATATCTTAGTCATTTTCAAATATATTTGTCAAAGTAAATGTATTTTTTACAACCTAAACTTGCCATGTCATAAAACAGTGATTCCCAATCCTGGTCCAGGAGAACACCCAACACTGCACATTTTTGACGTCTCTCTTGTCTAACAGACACATCTTGAGGTCTTGGAGTCTTTACTGATGAGCCGATGAGTTGAATTAGGTGTGTTTGATTAAGGAGACATCTAAAATGTGCAGTGTTGGGGGTTCTCCAGGACCAGGATTGGGAACCACTGTCATAAAAGGTCAAACAATCTGATTTTATGAGACTTATTGACATTGACACACAGTCATGAGAGTTTTCAGGCGTCAACTTTTGTTGACAAGTGTTTTAGGCTTTACATTTATTTTCTTCATGTTGGATGGAAGTTCATGAAAGGAACTTGCACTGCACCATGAAATTGCCCTTTTTATGGTTTTGTTTGAACCCTTAAATAACTTGAGATGCTTGCTTTCACAGATGCTGAACCCAAGTACCTGGTAGCTGTTCAGCCCATCCCAACCAATGATGTGAAGAAGCACTGCACAGGTAGGGTGCAAAAACAATGGATTAAAAATCAAAATAGTCCATGACAGGGTATATTTAGTGGGAAATACACAACAGATGTTTTATGGAGCCAGTGGGAATCTTTGAAGACTTTCAGTTAGCATTGGCTTCTCATAACTTTGTGTAAATCTGGGCTTGAAACAGGTAAGGTGAACCTGGACAAACCTCTTCACCTGGTAATCGATTCTGTCACGCCGACATCTGTGCTTCTGTCCTGGGGAACCTACTTAAAGACGCCCTACGAGGGAAAAATCATGAACGACTGCTTGGAGGATGGGTGAGTTACACACACAACATCTGGATTTTACTTTTTTCCTCCACCAAGATGTTCCATATGAGTGTCCTAAATCCCAAAAGGAAGACTTAATTTACTTCACTTCATATTTAGGGACCATTTAACCTGAAAAACATGGGGGGAAAATATAATGAAATATCATGGCACCCTGTCTCTAGTATTTAGGGTTCCTGTCCTCAGAAGCCTTACAGTGCAGTGTAGGTTTTTCTTCAATGTTTTCACTGCACTGACAAGAGACTGGATTTATGTCGCATAACCGAGAGACCCATTCAATAAGTGCGATGTTTTTCTACACAGAGGAAAAAAATGTGTGGCATATGGAAACCTGCCACTGCAGGTGTGATGTGTCTATGTTTAAATGCTTTTTGAGGATACATGCACTGTTGGGACGCACTGACATACTCCCAGCCTCCCTAAACTCGCTCTGGTTTTCATATGCAGAAGTATGTGAACTATTTTCTTCAATAAAGGGAGACTTTTGGAAAGGCCATTGGAAATGTTGACCTGGACCAAAACAGTTGCGGACCAGTACTCTTATTAAACCTAACATAAGCCCCTCTGTTTATCGCCTGATCACTGTTATGGTGACAAAAAACCAGTTTACTAAAAATGTGGGACCTCCAACATGCATCATTTGATGACTTATTATAACTGGCCAAAACTAGGGTGTAGAAATGACTCTTGAACCTTTTGTATACTAGATACAGTACTTAAATAAGCAATGTGTCTTTGAACCAGGCATTACACCATCCGCTATAGAGAAAGAAACAGGAAGTGGATCTACCAGACCTGCCCCACCTCCGATACTGTGATCGACAACCTCAAGCCCAACACACCCTATGAATTTGGCATCCGATCCAACAAAGACGACCGTAGTGGAATGTGGAGCAAACCAGTGATCCACAACACCAACATGGGAGGTAACGGATACCCTAAACATAAATTCAAATTATTTTGGTTGATAAACTGGAACATGATCAAGTGTAACTTGCACTGCTACCATTTTGTTTTCAGACAAAAACATGCAGATAACCTACAAGCCCACCCGACCCCTTGTCAAGACTTTGGTATGTAGTGTTGTTTCATGTCAACTTGCTGTATATAATGGAGTATAGAGGACTTACAACTGACTTTAACAGGCAAAACCACATGCCACGCACCACTTTTAGTGTTCCAGTTTAAACCAGCCTGGGTTGTCGGTCTAAGCTGGTTTAGGATGGTTTAGATGGTCTTGCACCATGCTTTGCCAGAGTTGCCTTTCCTAGTTTCTTGCCCATCATGGTCTATTTTTAAACTGTCATGGACACAAAGAAATTTGTCTGCGAGCAAACTCTTTCTCACATATTCTCAATCTTGAGTCAAGAATCCAGTTGTTGGCTTAAGTATGCGTGTAAGGGGCTTGATTTTCTCAGTGGAAACTGGAAATAATACATGCCTGTCAGGGCATTTCAGGAACACTTTAGACATGGTGGCGAGACCCTGATTACAGAGCTCCTTTACATGATATGAAGACCGAAAGGGGTTCTGTGTTCTTTCACTCTACACTTCTTTTTTTTAAAGAGAGAAGGAAAAAAATGTGTGTAACCCTCTTTTTACAGGCTGGACCCCACAGCAGTCTGTTCCCACCTCGACATGGTAAGACCATCAACTATTACTTTTAAGAATTGCCCCATATGTAGTAAAGAAAACAAGCGAATTCTGTCATCATTTACTCACCCACATGTCATCCCAAACTTGCTTGACTTACTACCTTCTGTAGATCACAAATAACTTGACAATAGCACACTGTTCTTTTCCATACAGTTGAAGCATATAGTGACAAAGGGCTGTCAAACTTGTCAAATGACAACAAAGCACCTAAAAGGTATCAAGAAAAGTAGTTTTGGGACATCTGAAGAGGTCAGGTAGCTTTTGAGTGTGGAGCATACTGAAAGTTAAAGGTGAACTGTCACTTCTGCCATTGGTCAAATAAACTGATAACTCCACCCAAACTCACAACATTGGTTGAGGCAGTGTTGCTAGACTTTTTAGGGAGCTTTTTGTCATTTTTAAACCTTGACAGCCTTTTTTGTAGCTTGACAAATCCTGGTCACTGTATGCTGTATGGTTACTTTGTACAAATTGTTCATTTTACACGGTCCATGTGTAAAATGAATGGCATTCAGTACTTTATTTTTATTTATTTATTTATTTTTCTGTGGAGATCTGTTTGAAAGCATTTTCTGTTGGTTTCTTCCTTCGCAATCTTTTTTCTAGCTCTCCACAACATAAGCCAGCCAGGACCGCCCAGAAACACAGGCATTAATGGAGGTCCCAAGACATATTTTGGTAATTTTCCCTCTCACTCTCTCTGTACTCTTCTTTCATGCAGGATTTGGTTTTATTCCAGTCATTTGCCTTAAACTGGCATTTGAAGTCACAGTAAAGACATTTAATACTTTCTCCCTCTCAAGAGCCTTGTTGGGGATGCCTGTTCATTTTGTCTCTCATTTTTTTTTTCCATTTACAAAAAACATTGCATTATTTCCCACAGCGCCACCAATGGGCCAGCAAGGAACTGTGGCTGCTCCAAGAGCCAATGAGCCAAAATGGCCTCAGCTCCCATTCGGTAACCGAGAGATGTTTTGTTTTAAATCACTCTGCTTATGAGCAGTCAGTTGGTAATCGCTTTGCTGGGCATGGGTGGGGATTAAAGACATTCACTGTTATGATTGGCTGCATGCTGGCATGCCTTGTAAGATCGTTGAGTTAGAAAGTCCCGATTCCACCGTGATGAGGATTGCTGAACGGTCGCCTCCACAGTGAGGAGGAAGTGTGAATGTAAGTTTTCCCAGGGTGCTGCACAGCGAAAGCCCCTCTGTGGTCACGCATGGTCACGCATTGGCGCGGTTTCTGTAGGCCTGCTCACGCTCCACCCATCAGCACCAGTCAGACTCTCTGTGTCCACCAATCAGCTCTTTCCCTGTCATGCTCATCTCTGTCCATCCAGTCCCCTATCATTTCATCACCTGTCAATCACATCATAACTGTTATAAATGTTTGGTTTCCTCAGTCCCCCATCTGTTTTATTACTGTGATCATAAACGGCACTCTGTCTTTGTTGCTCTTTTGTTGTCCTTTTTCCTCTTTGTCCCTCTGTGTCACTATGAATCCTTTGTTTATACAGTATGTAGTGGTATAGCAGCAAATGTTGTCTCAATTAAAGCTTATCCCACTAAATAAAAATAATATGACCATGATTTATGGTAATATGCTATTTAAACATGGTTACCATAAGGGAACGTTTGTAAATATCATTGTACCATAGTGTTGTAATGTAATGCCATCACTGCACCATGGTAATGGCAGAGTAAATTTTTTGTAAAGTTCCATTTGTCAGTCATTATTTGAGTCAGTATGTGGTATTACCAATTTTGTAGAAAGACTAGTATCATTACATTTGTTTTATTTTAGTATCAACGTGGCCTTTTTCATAGTTTCACAGTTTAGCCTCTTTTTCTGAACCTCATCTTGTTTTCTATCATCTGAGCTTCAAAACCATCTCTTTTTCTGATTTCATCAACCCTTTCATTCATTTTCAGCGTTTTTGCACTTTGTTTTGCACTTTCATTCAGTCTGCATGAAGTCACTGCACGCAGAGAAAGAATCAGTCCCATGACAGTTCTAGCAGGGAAAGGCAGAGTTCTGGGAGTCCCACCTCCTTTCCTGTCTTCCTCTGTCTCTGAACTCTGGATAAGATAACAGTACAACTTTCTCTGTGCTTTTCCACTTGGAGCCAAACTGATTATGAGACCAAAGTCAACAAGTTCATTCTCAACCCCCCTGATAAAATCATCAGAACAAATGTTGGTAACAGGCACTTAAGCATCCGTACCATCAAGAATCAATGGAATGGAACTCAGTAACTGTTACAAATGTGTTTACTATCAAACATTATTTATAAAACACTCTTAAAAATAAAGATTATTAGCATTGATGGTTCCATGTAGAATCTGTAACCTCCATGGAAACTTTCCATTCCACAAAAGGTTCTTGATAGTGAAGATTTTTTGATTTTTATAATGTCCTTCACACTAAGAAAAAAAAAACATGGTTCTTTTAAGAATTACTCACTGAAAGGGTCTTTGGAGATCCTTCTATGACATCACTGCGAACCTCTACCGTACCCCTTTGGATACTTTATTTTTAGGAGTGTACAGTCCACCTTCTTGGGAATCTTCTCCAGTCATGGTCTCAATAATCAGTCCTGCTGGAAAATCCAGATAAAACCAGTTTAAGGTGGTCCAAACTGCTGGTACAAGCTAGATGGATTCTAGGTGAATTATCAGTTGTCCTACCACCTGGTGGGACCTCTGATTAACCTGGTTTGAGCAGCTAGACCACTTTGCCTAAGCTGCTGATCCGATTAACCATGTTCCATCTTCAACTGGTTGACCAACTAGACCACCTTGAGGTGTAATGACTTGGTTTTTCCAGCATGGAGAGCTCACCTGCTCATTTCTCTTGAACAGATTCAAACAGTCATGTTAGAAATGACTCCTCTCAGCTGGTGGAGATCCCTCCCATCCTTCCCCAACTCCTATCCACTAAGCCCTCCCATCCTTCAGTCACCCCTACCCCTTATTCCTTACCCAGCAGTGCCCGGACACCCCTACATGGACACCCCCAAACCAGGGCACATAGTGCCACTCAGATGCCACATAGTTCCTCTGGTAATTCTTATGTTTCCTTCTTGTTCTTTTTAAAAGTTCTTTAAAAAATACTACTTTCAGGATCTGATGGTTGACAGGTAATGAGAAAATAACATATTGCTTCAGCGAGTCACTATTTACCACACAGATACTTGGGTATTTTATTTTGCAATTTGCCGTTCAACCTTTGGCTTTGCATTCTACCACTGCAAACTTAGTCTAAACTCCAGAGTATCAGACTTCAATGCTTTATTAAATTAATTTTCCACTTTTTGAGGTGGTTTTGAAGAAAAGTAATATGCAGGAAATTAATGGTTGTTCAAACCGTGTTTCAATCAAATGAAGTAATTCGGTAACTTCAGCCACAAAAATACATTATTTCACACTCCAGCTCAATGGATTACAGGAAGAGCTGTCTGTAGTCTATGTGAGCAAGACCACCAATAAAAACAGCAAGAACCGGTGACATCAGTTCACATAATCCTCTCATTTATTTGCTCTGTCAGGCAAGCTATCACAACTCTCCCATCAGTGTATATCATGTCTGTGTTATTGTCTGAATCAGCTTTCCTGTATCCTCCGCTACACAATGTTTTGTCTTCACAGGACAGGAATGCACTGCTGCACTTTACTGCAATCATCAGCACATCAGATTTAGTCCTACTGCAGTCAGAACAGACATTATTTATTGTTAAATTCACACATCATTCAGTTTTTCTATAAACAATAGTTTCTGTTTCAAACCTTGGAAGCTGCCTACTTAGACTTATTGTCAGGCATAATAGGTTTTCCAAAATACACGTAACATGATTATCGCATACATCCAATGTATGAAAGCCAATCCCATAATGCATTGCTATGTACAGTGGGTACGGAAAGTATTCAGACCCCCTTAAATTTTTCACTCTTTGAAAAAAAATCAATTCAAGGTGGCGAATAAAGCGTGCAAAATTGTAATAATAAATATAATTCTTCCAGTACCAAAAAGTATATCAGAATTGTTACCCAAAACACGACTAGCTAACTTTGACATCTCTCATCAGCCTGCAGATGGCAACTCTTTTTAACACATAGCAGCCCTTAAATGATTGTACAGTGCCTGCCTCAGCATGCAATGCTTCCCAGAGTAACCAAAGCTGTTGCTGTTGTTTTTTAATCTAGGTAAGAGCATCCGGAGAGACTCCATCTCTTCTCTTCCACCCAAACCTGTCGATTCAGTCCAAACAGTGACCACCAGGAACCAGACGTCACTGGGCAGATACCATTTCTCTCTCTCTAATGGCATGAGACCTTCTTCCCCCAGGTTTGGTGCCTCCTCCAGAAGATATGGGGGTAAAATACATTACTCTTACCCCTCTTACTCCAGTCTTTTTCTTTCTTTTACTCTTTTTCTTTTTTATTATGAGTTTATTTATTTAATTATTTATTTTTTAATTTTTTTACTTGAGATCAACTTAAAATACTTAAGAAAATGTTTTTCCCCCTGTTTGTTCTCCCATGTCAACTATTTCCCCTCCCCTTTTAGCTAAGTTATGTTGGTTGCAGTTCTCTTGGGGCAGTTTCTCTTCAAGAGCCAAATTTTCTCCTTTGCAACATGTGGTGTGTGTGCAAACTGGCCATCATACTCTGTCACACCTGACAGTTTTACAGTCAGTGAAATATATGCGATTTAGCCCGATGGGCACTCAGAATGCCAACATTTGCACTAATCTGATCTTGAAAGCCTTCTCTTCCCCTCAGGCAGCTGAACGGCAGCCTATAACTCTATGTAAACCCCCAGTTTTCTTCAGCTGCTGTGCACCTCAGCAAAACAACAATATGATGCTACCTTAGCCTTCCTTTTCTCTATAACACCCACTCTTTTCCCCTCCAACAGCTAACGGTGAGCACCATAAGGGACTTTCTCTCCCCAAACCAGTCATGTGGCCCACAGCAAGAATGGGTAAACAGAGCCAACTCGTCCTCTATGTGTGTTAGCCATCATTAACCTGCAGAAAGTCTGTTTGTGACGCAGCCCATGTGCCCATGTTGATGTCCTTCCCATCCATAATCTCCTGTAAACTCATGTCTGTCCATCCATTCATTCACCATTCAAGCCATTTGCTCGCAAATCTGCCATGTTGTCTTTTACATTTGTTGTCATTTTGCAAGCTTCTGCAGATCCCGTGCTGCCGCAAGCTTTATGGTCTAATTGTCAAAGCTTTTCCCAAGATAGGTTCCTTTAATTTCTAAAGCATCATGGTGCTGTAGGACATTTATTTTCAAGAGAAAACATGTATTTTGGAGGACACAGAAACCCACCGCATTGTCATAAACTGTCTCGTAACATTCTGTGCCTCTTTTATTTGTGCATTTCAGCAATAATATTTGAAACTTCTGCAGAGGACTGTAGCTGCTTCTGGTTAAAGTTAATTGTGTGCATGACAACTTGCATGCTTTGATGTATTCTTGAGCTTCCATGTGGTATGAGGGCTTTTTAGACTGCCATATTGTTTGTCTGTGTAGCACAAACAAAAATAGCCTGAATTTATAGTATTTATCCATTAACTATTAATTCTCATTACTGTTCTTTTCAACAAAGTTAACATGGCAAAAGACACTGGAGGGTAGCTTACCGAGAATTGCTTTAGCATTATGAATAGAATTTCACTAGCAGCAATTCCACAACATAATTGATTTAGTGCCCAGATGACTAACAAAATCATAGAAATAAGGTATCAGCAGAAAAACAGCCACAAAATATGCATATTGGTTCTGACTAGACTTGGTTTTGGAAAATGCAGCAGACTTCCGCAATCTGGCATACTTTGTAAAGACTGTAGAGCACCACTGCAGTTCAGATACTGAAGTGGCACTTAAAAGTTCCAATAGGATGTTTAACTACATTAAACATCTGGATATTTGTCTGGATTTGTACCACTATTCCCTATTATTTGATCATTTGATGAATTACTGCTGCCGTGATCAGTAGAAAATCTACACAAATAAAACACGGACAAAATAAGGTCTACAAAATGATTGTCACAACTTATTACTTACAGCTTGTGCAAAAACAGTGGAATACAACAAAATTAGCACAAACTGTTGACATGAATTTTCTTCTACTGACCAATAGTTGGAGATCTGAGGAGATCATGTCTAGCTGGCTTTCTTTGAAGAGAGGTACTACGGCAGATTTGTTTAACAGTGACTGCCTGGAATCGTCTAACCACAACAGTTTTAGATCACCCAAAACATCTGCATCACCACCAAAAATCTCGGCTAGCTCTCTGGAAATTAATTTCCCTCTGCAAAAGTATGACATCTGTTGGTCCTTAATTTTATTTTCAGCAAAGTTTGGCTTTTTCGCCACCCAGATTTGCAGTTTTGACTTATACCACAGGGTTTAGTGAGCTGAGCTTCTTTTGATTGGCCTGTGATGAACTGAAGGTTTCACAATTGGTGCCTTGGATGTAAATTGAATCAGTTTTCCTGGGAAGAGTCCACTTGCTCCAGCCTGTTTGCTTTTGGCTCGACTGCAAGATGGCATTGAGAACTGAAGGCTTGAAAGGCAGTTGAAGTGCCAATGTTTAGACTTTATCCATGCAGTCAGAAAGAAAACAGGGAATTTGATTAAATTTGCCGTTAACTTCACAAGTGAGTTTGACCTCTCAATTTGTTATTTTCGTTTAGCAAAGCATCCAAATTGCAGGTTCTCAAAAGTAAACAAGAATTATGTTCAATTTTATTATTTAGAGTATGGGATACTCCAGTTTCCATAGATCAGGGGAAAGATTTGAAAACCTGTGTTTTCGTCTTAGGAGATTTTATGTTTGACCACATTGTGGTTCAGAATGAGGGCATTTCATCTTTTGTTCCATATTTTGAGTTAAGTTAAAAACTTTCTGCTGTTTAAGTTGAATGTATTACTTGATCATAAGTTAAGAGAACACGATGAAGGTGTGTGAATATTATGAGAATGTGCGGTTGCTACTTTTGACCTGTTACAGTGCTTTTGGTGCCATTTTTGACTTACCGTGTCCTTGTTAGTTCATAGTGGAAACAGATGAGAGATGAGAGATGGGAGAGTAGGATATCTGAATCTGGAAGGATTTCACTTCACGACTTTTGCTTCCATCATTACAGGTTCTCCCGCTGCACACCTTCCTATTCCAGCAAAAAAGCCTAATCTTGTTGACAAACCTGGAGGATTAGGTGGGTAAAATGTTAATTAAACTTAAAAGATAAAATACTTTTGTCCATCTCTTGGAACCCCATAATCTGCTAAATGAAAACTACAAAAATGTGAATGTAAAAATGTGTTTTGATATACTTTTCTGCCAATTAACACTAAACGACTTGGGAAGATGCTATGTTTAAAACATTTCATGTATTCACTTGTTATGTAAAAAGCAGAAAAGATAACAGACCCGAATCAGGACAAAGCTTCCATCTTGAAACCCAGGCTGTCCCTTGTAACAGCAAAACCATCCAAACCAAAGACAACAACATCTCCCACAGTGACAGGTTTGTCTTTATGTGATGTTTTGTATTATTCTTCAATGTTCTGCTGAAGGTTAAACATCTTTTGAATACATTTTTACATGATGTATAAAAATATGCTGGTTGAAACAATCTGTTAACCATAGTTTTGATATAGTCGACACTGTTTGTTCATATGTTTGGCGTCTTAGCACCCCGATTTGAGACATGGGAGAACTCTTCAGTATTCAGCTCGGTTCCTGCTTCTAAAGTTGATGCCATGGGCAAAGAACGCTACATTGGTAATAAGACTTTCTTAACTGCTGTAGCCGTGCATGCCAAGGACTCTGAATGATGCAAATTTGAGTTTCAGAGCCAAAGCAAAGAGGAGTCTGAATTTAAACACAAATATGTTGTTGTCCAGCTCCACATGTAGTCTATAAGACGGATAAGAAACCAGATGAACCCTGCTCCATCACCACCTCTCTGAGTTACTTCCCTGAGGAGGAGGCTGGCGAACAAAATGTCACCAATCCTCCAAGAACAGCCCCATCCAACCTCACTGTTGTAACCGTGGAAGGATGCCCCTCCTTCATTATTCTTGATTGGGAGAAAACAGATAATGAGACGACAGGTAGGATTGAGGGATGAATTGTGAAAGGAAAACCATGGTCTAATATCTATTGGTTTATATCTGAGGAATATAATGTGTGATATATTGTGGTGTTAAAATGAAACTGATCCTTGTCTTTGATTCATCAAAGTCAAAGTTTAGGGTATGACTCAAAAACCATTGCCTTTGATCAATCAAACATTGACCATCTATTTCGAGTCAGTCAAACACTAACCATTGACTTTGATCTATCAAATATTAACGTTCAACTTTGATTAATACAAAACCTTGACTTTGGTCAAACACTATCCCTTGACCTTAATCCGTCAAACACTTACCCTGTAACTTGACTGGTCAGCTTTGATCAGTCAAAAACTCTACTAGGTGAGTGAGTGACTCTAACACTGAGTGAATAAAACACTAATTCTCAGCTATGATCAGTTGAATACTAACTCTCTACTTTGACTGGTCCACTTTGATAAGTTAAACACTAACCCTCTACTTTGGGTCACTCAAACACTCTCGATTTTGATTGGTCAAACTCTTACCTTCTACTAGTCAAACACTACTTTTCAATACTTATCAAACACTCTACTTTGATTGGTAAACTTTGTTCAAATACTAAACCTCTACTTCAGTAAAACACTAACCCTAAACTTTTGAGTCGAACACTAACTCTCGATTTTGATCGGTCAAACAATAAACCTTTCTATTTGTGAACTTTGTTTTGTCAAACACTAACCCTCAATTAAACTAAACACAAAAAAACCCTAAAATCTGAGTCAATCAAACACTAATCCTCAACATTAAGCTGTCAAATACTAACCCTCTACTTTGGTGAACTTTGATCAAACACTAACCCACGTAAACTGTGTTTGGTCAAACACCAAATCTCGAATGTGATCGGTCAAACACTAACCCTCAACTTTGATTGGTCAACTTTAATCAGTCAAAACTAGGTCACTCAAACACTCTTGATTTTGATCGATCAAACACTAACTTTCGATATTGATCAGTCAAACACTTACCTTTTAATTTGATCTATTAAACTCTAAACTTCTTCTTTGATTGGTCAACTTTGATAAGTCAAACACCATTCCTCTATTTTGAGTTGATCAAACACTAACCCTCTAGTTTGATTGATCAACTTTGTTCTAATACTATAACCCTAATCTTTTATGAGTCAAACACTAACTCTTGATTTTTTATTGGTCAAAAAATAACCCTCTACTTTGATTTGTGAACTTTGATTAGTCAAACACTAACCCTCAATTTTGATCAGTCAAACACAAACCCTCAACTTTGTTGATTCAGACTCTAACCCCAAAATTTGAGTCAAACACTAACTCTCAACATTAAGTGGTCAAATACTAATCCCTTTACATTGGTCAACTTTGATCAGTCAAACACTAACCCAAGATGACTTTGTTTGGTCAAACACTAAATCCTGACTTTAATTGGTCAAACACTAACCCTCAACTTTGATTGGTAAACTTTAATCAGTCAATTAACCCTGAACTTTGATCAGTCAGTCCAAAATCCATTTCCTTTTCATTTTTCTTTTTTTCACAGAATATGAGGTTATCTCAACTACTAAAGGTCCTGATGGTGAACAGGTTTCCATTCTGACCACCAACCAGACTCATACAGCTGTGGAGAACCTCAAACCAGAGAGCAGGTGCAGTCTAAATGCAGAACTCCAACCTCTCTATTTAAGGAACCCTGCTGAATTTGATAGATGTATTTTAGTTGATGTGGGTGTCAAATACCAGGGGTGTTAGGACTTACACGCATCCTGAGGTTTGGACAAGGTGTTGGACATGTGCTCTGTGGTCTGGCTGTAGGGGAGCCACCACACTTGCTAGCTTTTTAATGAGGCTGAATATAGGCTCAAGATCTGGCGACACAATATAAACCAGTGCTTTCTATGGACTGCATCTCGAGGCACGTGGGCCTTGGTAATGTCTCTACATCACACATGGAGGATCCATTAAAGGGGGCCACAGACTTTGAGTCTTCAGACTGCAGAATAAATATATCAAGTGTCAGGGCTCAGAAGACAGGAAATAAGAACCTCATTTTGCTCTGAATTTGACAACATCCCACAAGGTTACCAATACAGAAATTCTTTTTAAATCATTTTGAATTAAGCAGACTCGCTGCTGTGTCAGGGGCATAGCATTAGAATTGAAATGAATATACCTAATGGTTTTATGTGGATCAAAGCAGAAACGTAATGTCCCATTAACTTCCTATTTCTTACCTTACAGTTATGAATTCAAGGTGAAGCCCAAGAATGAACTCGGAGAAGGGCCGCCCAGTGAACCAGTGACCTTCAACACAGAGTCAGGTAATGCATTTTCTTTTATTTTCTTGAAGAATTACTTCTTAGAAAAAAAACGGTGAGAACAAAAAATTTAATATTGTGCTTTATTTTTAAAAAAGTGTATTTAAAAACTTGAGATGTGTACACTCACATGCACACTGTTCAATTTTTATTTTATTTTTTAAGATGGTTACATTTTGGAGTCATTCAATTTTAAATTTCTTGAAATTATATAAAAGCTTTTTAAAGCCAAACAGATCCATTACTACAAAAAGTAAATTTTTGGGCACATGTGTCTTAAACTAGAAAAATAATTTAATCTTGAACTTATCTTGTCATAGGCATATTTTAACTTATATGCCATTTTAATGTGAAAGAGATGTCCTGGAGCTATCTGAATGTTTGTTTATTATAGTTTAACCATAAATCATTCCCATATTCTCATATCCCGACCAAATTACAGTATTAACATAGAATATATTTTAAAGTCATACATTAGGCATAAAATGCAAATATCCCCAGGGAAGAGCTGCAGATTGCTTTGCCATGGGTTTGCATGCTGCCTGTGCAAGTCAGCCAATATTTATGACCTCTCCTTTATCTCTTAGAGATATATGTATTGAGTTGTTTGTCGTTAACATAATGACTCCAGCATGTCCTTGTACTGTTGCAACATTTGGCCCTATCACTGCCTGCAGATGCACCCCTGGAGTGCTGTCACACAGCCAACATTTCCCTGTCTTACAAGCTCACTAACAACATATCATAAAAAAGGAACAAATAAAGATTCATATCATCCCCATGTTTTATGGGAGGGGGCTTTAGGTTTAAAACTTGTCTGGCCTGCATAAAGAAAGAGACTAGCAACAGAATGGAAAGCAGGGCAAAGGCAATGAGGAAGGAAAGAGAGTCCATATGTGTGATGACGGGGAAAAAATAGAGGAAAACTGAATGATGAGATCTTACCGCCAAAGCCCCTGAGGCTCAGTCTCTCCCCTATAGCTTTGGCAGATCCGGCAGGTTAGTTCATGCCAGCTGATCTCTCTTCATAAGGGATATTCAAAATCCACTGGAAAAGCGCAGTATTTTCTGCTTGTTGGAATTTATTGTAGGTTTTTTTTTTTTACTTAAGGAACTCTGCCCACCCATGGATAGCCAATGCAGAGTTGGTTGATTTGTGTCAGTAACTTTCCTATAGCCTACAGATCATTTTGATTGTCTCTACGGCCAGGTGGCTCTAAAACCAAACCATAATTTCTGATTTCTCCTCATTCTTGCCGGTTTTCTCTTGCAGCGGATCCGCGGGTAAGCGAGAACGTTTCAGGTATGTGCTTCTTCTTTGCACACTATTTCTCTCAGGTGACAAATTCCTATCTGTTGAATAAATGGATAATGTAACAAACAGTCCTAGTAGAGGAAAG
Source organism: Sinocyclocheilus grahami (assembly GCF_001515645.1). NCBI lineage: Eukaryota > Metazoa > Chordata > Actinopteri > Cypriniformes > Cyprinidae > Sinocyclocheilus > Sinocyclocheilus grahami. The sequence continues at coordinate 6,415 of NW_015506221.1, read as the reverse complement.
TAAGAAAAAAGAATGGGTAAAGGAGCTGTGGAGACTTCCTATGAGTTCACTTCTTCCATACCAAGTTCTCAGCCAGACAAAACATTTACCCAAGAGTGGCAAATGGATAACACCATCCTCTTCCATCCCTACTCTCAAATAAGGGCCTCGGTACTTTCTTGCACTCATTGAGCTGCAAGAATGGGCCAGTTTGATATCAATCTCCCTCGATTTCTTCCTGTGTATTTTCTATTCCAGCCGAAATTGACATAGTAATGGAAAAATGGATATAGAGAGCAAAGTTAGCCAATGGTAAGACGAGGTTATGACAGGAGCCAATGGAAACAGAAACTAATGGGGCAGCCCCTCAGCTCTTAATGTCCAGCAGGCCTTTGCTAACATGTGTATAAACAAAAATGGTGTCTGTACTCCAGTAATCTTTTCAGAAAGAAACAATGTTTTGCACAGTCTGTGCCAGAACATAATATCTGGCCTTGTCAGTTCATAAAATAACATCTTGGGGTTTCTCGGTATGCCGTTCAGGTAAAGATGCCATTTGGACCCAGTTCCCCTTCAAAACCGACTCCTATTCTGAGTGCAACGGGAAGCAGTATGTCAAGAGGACGTGGTACCGCAAATTTGTTGGCATCCAACTCTGCAACTCCCTACGATACAAGATCTACCTGAGCGACTCCCTCAACGGTCAGTCTTTCAAACACTAATGCATACAATGGGTTCATTTGAAGCTAGAATAGATTATAAATTGGCAACTCTTTTCTTCCTGATCCCTTCAGGTAAATTCTACAATATTGGAGACCAGACAGGTCATGGTGAAGACCACTGCCAGTTTGTGGACTCATTCCTGGATGGAAGAACGGGCACTCAGCTTCCTGCAGACCAGCTACCATCCAGGCCAGGTATTTAAACTACAAGAAACCACAAATATGATGTTATTGTGCTTTCTGTTGACATATGCAATAAATCTGATTATGTACTCACCTTTTTGGCGTTCCAACCCCAGAATGAGAATAAGTTGATCCAGTTTAAAATACTATTCCAAATGATTAATTCTTGAATTGTATTGAGCCACTTCTGAACTCAGCAAATCATGATCCATCTGCAGAAGTTAAGAGGGGAAGATTATTCACACAGATCTTATCGTATGACATACGTCAGCTCGAAATCTCCAGTCCCCATGTGGACTAATTGCATGGACAAAAAGCAACTGGCCCATTCTTCAAAACTGTGTTGAAAGGACATTGTACAAATTTCAAATATGAGTGTGAGTAAATTATTACTGGTTGGAGTCTAATGCTTTTCTTGATGATTTTCAGGCTTCTACAGAGCAATGAGACAAGAGCCAGTCCACTTCGACCAGATAGGTGGAAACTCCCATATCACCTACGTCGCATGGTACGAATGCGGTACGCCAATCCCAGGGAAATGGTAGGGCCGGAGCAAGTGTCCACAAGGAACCCTTAAGAGTAACTCTCATTGGTTGTTTTTTTTTTTACTGTTTTCCCCCCACCAATGATGGTGAGTTTGGTCACTCCTCAGCCTACGTCACCAAAGTTAATACCATGCATAATAGTGTACAGGATCAAAGTCAGGGAATACTTTTCAGTGGATTTGTGACATGTAATAGCAAAACAGTGCCTCGTCTTGTTATTTATCATACAATAATTAGAACAAAGTAAAATAAATAAATAAATACTTCATTATGAGAAAAACACTTTGGATACATTGAAGTGATGAACATTAAAAAGAAAAAAGAAAAAACAAAGGTAAAAATACTTGTTTAAATATTGGGAAGCTGGCTCCCTGAAACTATTTTGATATTTTGTGTAAACTTATTTATCAAAGTTTGTGGTTCCTTCACTGGCTTTCTTCCAGTGAGAAAGGGCCAGGCTTTTATTAAGCGTTTTAAAGACAGCCTAGGCTTTTGTCTACCACCAGAGGCAGCTGTATTAGTTTAGGTCTCTGATATGTCAGATGATATGTATAGCTGGGACTCTTTGCTATGTTGCTTTTATGAACACATTGTACTGGCTCAACAAGTCAGGTTACCCACACTAGAATAGACACAAAGGACTCAAGACGACGACACGTCTATGTTTACAACGGGTTGGGATGAACATAATAATTTTCTTTACATGCATACACACACGAAACATACATTCACTCAGATGCTTTCTACTATGGCTATAGTCTTCCAGTTGTAAGTCCTGGTATATTTGATGGTTCTAGATCATAAGGACAACCTTACACTTGCAATTTGCACAGCACAAATATATTTATATGTATATGGAGAGAGTATTTTTTCAGGAAACCTATGAGAGAATTAAAAATCCTTCCCATTTAAGCTTGTGAAACATGATACAAGTTTGAAAAAAAACAAAAAAAACTTTTTTTTTTCAGTGTTAACCCACTGAATACTTTCAAGGAGTCTTGAAGATCATAATACTTCAAGGAGAGCTTGTCTGGGTCCCATATTTTGTACAGTTTTGTCCCTGCCAATCCCTTGGCAGAGTTTCTCTGGCTTATCCGTATTTTCATGGAATTTGTTTGTAAGATGAAACTGTTGTTTGTTGTTTTTGTTCTGGATTTGTTTTCTTCTGTATGTATTTTACAATAATAAAAAACAGAATTTTTGTCTCTTTTTTAATCATCTGCGTCCTGTCTTTGTTGTAGCACCATTTTTTATAGATTTCTAGAGAATACAATGAAACACAGTCTCTCAGGTGGGTCTGTAAACACTTGGGTCTCTTTGACCGCTGGGAATTTGACTACCATTAAACTCCACTTAACTTGCCTCATCTCACCAACTCAAATTATAAAAAATAAACATCAATACATGCTTTACTGCATTACTATACTTTTCCAGAGTTAGAAAAAGAGAGAGGTTTGCCCTGCCAAATCCAATACAGGGACATTCTCCGAAAACCACAAAGCTAGAGGGAAAAAAAGACTATAAAATTCAAAATGCCTCTCGGTGACTTTATGAGCTTTCCAACCAAAAGAAAGAAGGGGAGAGCGTATAAGAGAGAGATATAACGATATAAACATTAGTTTGGGTTGACAACAGAACTAAATACCGACATACTGTGTTCAAATAACCACAATGGCAAAACAATCTGTTTGGTCCCAGTTTTCCGCAACTTTTTTTTTTTTTACATAAAAACATTGCTATTATGCAACCTAACATTGTAGCCAATTCAATGACGTATGGATGGGTATAGAGTTTGTGGGGAAATGGGTCTAAAGTCCAGATTGTGATTTTAAGGACATGATTTTACAATTACGGAAAGACTTTAAATGGGGTGACAAGGTCCTGAACAGCCTCAACTGGTATAAGGCTGCAGATTATGAGACGTTTTACCTAAACTCATTGATTGCAGGCCATCCTCACAACTTTGCTTGGCTGTTTTCGTCAGCGAGGCATTCACACAAATCAACAACTCTCTCTCTGCAGACTTTACAGCTTACTTTAATCTTCTCACAGCTGCATTCAAAGTAGCCACTGCATGGTTCGTGCCTGGCCTGTCAGCAAGAATGCAGCCAGTGAGAATTAAGCTTCCTGCGACAAGTCCAGTGTCCAATTTAGGTCCCAACACGTGCTGGGAGGACCTCGGGAACGTTCACAAATACACTTTGGTTTGTTATTAAAGGGGCTCTGTGTTTACTGACGAGACTTTGGTAGCAAATTTGACCATTAGTTTATGTGTATACAATGGTTACTCAAGTACTAAGAACTGGCTGGAAAATGCTCAGTTTTGGGTTGTTTTAAAAGGAGCTGTAGATACAGAATGCATTCTTGTGTGTGAAATAGAGTGGAGCAAGTTTCTTTCCAAATTTAAACTATTTTTAACTCGACAAGTCATCTTAAAAACATGGTGTTCAGGCGAAAGACTGTGAGACATTATGCAGTCTTTTTTCAAAGACACAATTGGACACAATTTATTATTAAAATGCATCAGCTTGGTTAATGAATGTTAATTGAATTAATATTTAAGAGGTTCAGAAATCCAACCTGATTTGCAGGTTAATTAGATGCTTGACATATACTGAAAATACTGTATACTGGTGCAGAAAATTACAAAGAATCAGCAAGTAACACATTTTAATGAAATGTTAAACTTTTATGTATAAAGACTAAAATAGTAATACCACTAATCTTTGTTTACTTGAAAATGTTGCCACATTTGTTTGACACCCATTTGGACAATTATCGTTTTAGGTGGGTGGCTAAATGTTTTTTACCTCATGATAATGGAAATAAAGAATGGAAAATTATTTCTAAATGGGATAGTTCAACAGAAAATAAAAATTTGTTGAAACCTTAGTCGAATTTGAGAAATTTAGCATTACATCACTTGCTCAGCAATGGATCCTCTGCAGTGAATGGGTGCCGTCAGAATGAGAGTCCAAGCAGCTGATAGAAACGTCACATTAATCAGGTAAAGTAGGTGATTCACAAGCTGTGTGTTTATAATAAAATCATTAAGACATTTTTAACTTTAAATAATCACTTCCAGCTAAAATACAGTTCTCTATCCATAATACTGAATGAGGAGAGAGATATGCACAGATCAAGCACCATTTACAAGCAAAAACAGTTCTAAAAAAATATGTCAGAGGACAAACAAATGGACAACAACAAGGGAATGGACTATTTCACTGGAGGAAGCATTTTTTTATGTATTATGGACTTGTACTATAATGGTTACTTCGCCTCCGGCCACAATAAGGTAATGAGTCTTACTCAGCAATTATTGCAATTAATTGGGATTGTTTTGATTAACATTGAGTTTGATAAAAAATCTTAAAGCCCTAAACTTTGCGCACAAAGGGTTTTTGGCGATATAGGATGGATGGGGAAGAGGAATGAATGTGCTGACTATCAATCTGAACCAAAATAAACCCCACAGAGCATATGAAAACGTGCTGCGGTAATTTTCATGGCTCATTGGAATACAGCTGAATTGATCTCATTTTATGTGCACGTATGTTTGTAAATTGTCACTAAATGTCCTCGATCAGTTGTGGTGAGATGAATATACATGTATATGTGGTTTTAACCACAGACACACATACGCATCCACAGAATAACCAACTCAGCATAGTTTCAATGTTATTTAGAAAGTCGCATCTACTTTCAAGGGCTAACAGAACATGCTAACTAGCCAAACACTGACTTTTTGACACTGACTCCCAGACTTAATGGAAAACCAGTCGATTTGATTGAAGCTTTCGATATGTAGCACATGGTCTATGAACCACAAGATAGATTAGCACTAAAAAGATTCAGTCCATAACACAGAACTACACTGTAAAAAATGACCGTGAATTTAACGGTAAAAAGACTGTAAAAATGCTACAGTAAAAACCTGTTAAATGGTTAACGGTAAATTCCCCTACTATATACGGTGAAAAACTGTATTGGACATTACATGTATTGGACATTAATTTTACGGTAATATACCGTTTTTGGAAGTGAAAAAGGCAGTGAATAACCATACAGGAAGTGAAAAAGGCAGTGAATAACCGTACATTGACATTCCCAGAATTCCCTGCGTTACATTTCAAATTTGATGTTTTTTTGTTGAAATAACTATGTTTCTTCTTAGTTTTTTCTTATCAGTTTTGTATATTAGGGTTGAGTGTTACACCTAATGTTGTTGAATTAATGTTTACTGCATTATTTCAGTTTCATGTGTGTTATCATGATGGTGTTTGGTGTTTGTGTGAATGACACGGCATTAGCATAAATAGGCGCCGGGAGAACATATCATTCTCTTCTTCGTCTTCACTGACTGTTTTGTTTGAAGCGTGCATTTGAACGTGGTAGGAGCGATATCTATCCTATTGTTATGGCGAGCACTAGCAGAACGTTTAGAGGATGTGTGCATCCGTGTCGTCGCTATTTGACACCTGATGACACACACAATCTCTGCGTTTTTTGTTTGGGCGAGGAGCACGCACGCGATGTCCTTGAGGGGGCAATTTGCGTGCATTGTGAGCGTTTTTTGGTGAAAAAGCTCCGCTCTCGTTTGTCTCTTTTTTTCGAGAAAAGAGGGGCAGCCATCTGCTTCCAGCGGTTCAGGACCCACCGCTGCTGAGGCACGGAGGAGAATGAGCTTGTGGGGATTGCAGGTGGACCTGGCCGATGAGTTTAAAGAGGGACTTTCCCTCTCGTGCTCATCGTCTGTGGATGAGAGAGAGCCGCTGGAGGATGATGTTATTTCTCTAACATTGTCTGATCCGGGGGCCAGTGCTCTGCTGACTTCATAGCAACCACCTTACTGATGGTCCGGACTAGAGGCTTCTCTGGAACGGGGTTCCGGCGCGGTAACTATGGTGGGTGAGTATGATCCATTCTATATATATATATTAATTTAGCTCACAACAGGAAATATGAATAATTAACCATAACTAG